>NW_017719426.1:0-11856 GCF_001865875.1 Lupinus angustifolius
TATATTATCAATATTAAATGAATTATAAGCATTATGAATGAACATCAACATTGAAACGTGTAAGAGAACGATTCATTATGTATAATTTTTAGAAGGACCACATAAGTTGCATTATATCCATTTATCAACCTACAAATTAAAGAAATATGTGAGCTTCAACTAGTATATCAATTGTTGGGTTTATTGAAGTGTGAAGTCCCACATTGGATATGCGCGGAGGAGTGAAAGACTTCATAAGTAGGAAAAACATATGAAACTAATGTCTTAAGGTTTTGGTTCAAGACGTGATGTCTCACTTTGAGGATAAGGATAGGATGAGGAGGAGGATGGGGAGGAGGATGAGGATAGGATGAGCACGAGAATGAGGATGAGGACGAGGATAGGATGAGGACGGCTTTCACTCTTCTCATACCCTGGTAACAATGAAACTCCCCATTGGTTGGAGGTTCTCCGGTTGCAGTCTGGCTGGGACATGGTGGACTTAAGGAGGAGTGGACCGGAAGTGTGTGGTACGCACACTTGAGGGGGAGATTGTTGGAGGCTCCTCGGTTGCAATTTAGTCCAACATCCATAAAGACATCATTTGCTTTAGGTAAAGGAAATATATCTACTCTAACAAATATGTCACTGTATATGTCACATTTTATAATTTAAAGTTTAATAATTAAAATAAGTAATACACGAAATAACACACTTTATGGGAAAATATATGTGTTTCCGTAAGGAAAAAAAGTAAAAAAAATAATAACAAAAAATAAAAAAATGTAGGGGCAATTGCCCCCTTATCCATTATATGCTTTGCCCGTGATTATTAGTATAATTCAATTCAAAATCAACCAATTCATTTGGTATAATTCAATTAAAAATAGGTTGATATAACTAATTTTAATTAATATTATTATATGATTGATATAATTATTAAATTATACATATGACTAATTCAGTAGTTTTCTAATTAAACCTATATTGGAGTAGAATCAACCATACAAATTGTTCATAATATTGAAAATTCCCCGCTCTCGTACTATTTGGAAGTCGTTTTTAATAGTATTATTATTACATCGACCAAAACAAATAGATAAAGTGAAGTGTTTACTTGATTTACAAAATCTAAACTTTTAGCTTATTTTTTATTCATTAATTCCATTATTTCACCTCATCATTTTCACTACATCATACAAAGAAGAGAGAACGTGATTCTTTAGTAATAAAAAAATGAGCTAAAAGTTTATAAATTGAACAACAACACATTATAAAACCAAATTTCAAAGAATAAAAATAATTTGTTGATTGAAAAAAAACATAACGCTCTATAAAAAAAAATTGATAGAAGGAAGAAAATGGCGTGATTTCTTGTTCTCACTCCATTTTCTGTGATAACTTCCTAAAACCCTAATCTTCTCTTCGATCATCTCAATCCCTTTCTCTCTCATCAAATCTCCCTCTGATTAATCCAATTATCGCTGATTAGGGTTTCGTGAAAAGCCAACATTCAAGTTTTCAAGTTAATGGAGGATCCAATTTTCATATTCGATTCTCATTCTGGTGGTGGTTGATTCTTTGATACCGTTACACTGATTCTTACTGAAAAAAGAGAAGAACATGCTGAGCGTGCTGCGTGTGCACCTTCCTTCTGATATTCCCATTGTAGGCTGTGAAATCACGCCTTACGTTCTCCTTCGTCGCCCTGATAAGATTATTACCACCGATGATCTCGACCAATTTTCACCGGTAGATGGACATTTTATGCGATACAAGTGGTTAGTTTTCTTTAATTTACTCTATTATGCACCTTTTTCAATCGAGGGTTTTCATAATTGAACAGAAATGACACGGGATTTTAAAGAATTTGGGATATCTAGGTTTTGATAAGGGTGTGGTTGGATAAACGGTTTGATTTAAGTGCTTATTCGATAAGTTTTTTTTTTGAAATTAGATAGTATGGGCTTATTTTTCACAAGTTTATTGTTCCCTGTGATATTGGAATTGGTTACCTTTTACTAATTTGAATGAAGAAATTAACATGTAGGTTGCGTTTGATAGCAGAAGATGACATATAAGTTATAGGGAAATTACATTGAGTTCTTTGAGGTTAAGATTAATTACACTCAGCAGTTAGCACCCCTGCGTGCGTGTCAGTGTAATTTGCCCTCAGCTATTCTGTGTTTTTTGGTGTTTTTATTGGCTATTGGAATCGGTTACATTTATGGATTTGAGAGTAGAAATTTATGTTCGGGTTGTGTTTGGTATATGTGTTAGAACGGGACAGGACATACGATGAGTTCCATTTTATGATTGGTGCATTTTATAATTATAACGGTACAATGTATGTGGTTAAAAATTGGGACTTTTAGTTCCAATGAAAAAGCGGAACCAGAGAACAAAACGGGACCACTCTACTTATCTTTTTTTATTTTTGTTCCGTTCTGTTGTGTCCATGTGCCAAATTCTATCTTGAGGATCTCATGAGTAATTTTCTTCATTTAGTATTAATTTGACTACTGTGAATGGACTGAAAGGAGTGAAACATTAAGTGCTAAGAGAATGTTGTGTTTTGTTACTGAAATGATTTCTTCTATTGTCGTCATGTGCCGTTCACATTGCTAGGTGTCTGAAGATTGTGGAATATGGATGAATATTTGTGCATTCTATTATTTACTAAGGCTGTGTACATCTGCCCTCACATATCCCACTAGGACGGAGCCTCGTGCACTGGGCCACCCCTTTTTATTTATGTAGCACCCGGTAGACGCATTAGAAGGGGATAGAACATAATATGAGTTTTATCATATCACATGTTTGACGTGCTTTATATGTAGAGAAAAACAAAACACGAGTTTAAAAAGTTAGATATTTTGGTTCCAAAAAACAGGGTGAAACTGAAGAGAATAGAAAACTTGGTGTGCGCACCAAACGCTGCTAACATCATTGCTAATTCTCATTACTATTCAAATATGCCAGCTCAATACTGCACTTTTTGATGTAGTGACGTATGGCTTGGGTCCTTTTCCCATTAATATCCTCATCTTCTCCTTATCTGTATCGAACTGCTCAAATTTTCATTGACATATATGGAAATCTTAGTTTGTAATGTTGTATTCTCTATACATCACATGATAGTTAATTTTTTGTTCATAAGCTCCAAATGCATGATTGTGAAATTTCTCTCCCACTGATATTATGGTAATGGCGATTTCAAATTTCTGTGGGATTAGTCGATTGTTCAACATATGTTTTTTATTGTATTTAGTAAATAATATGAACATAATTTATGATAGAGCATTATGAGAACATGATTTATGGATTATGATGGAGCATTGTGGCAACTATGATTCATGTAGCCGGCCCTACCTAGCGGGAATGAGGCTTGGTTGTTGGTATGACGGTGTTATCGTATTTAATGGCAAATATAGAATATAGGTTCGGACTAACTGAAAAAACTCAATAAAGCACCTATGTTATTTGTTAGGGATATTCACTTCAATTGGTGTCTTGTGCTGATGCACAGACATTTCTAAAGCTTCTAGTCGGGTTATAATGTCTACGCTATTGGCAAATCTATATTGAATATGCTATGTATTTATTATATGATTTGTAGAATGCTATCAGTTTTTCGTATCCGATGTGAAATTTGGACATTGTAAGAATGGTTGAAGATTATTTATGCCCTAAAGTTGGATGTTTATTACTATAATTGTTAGGGGTCTTAAAGTTGATTACTTAAATTGCTAAAAAATGGAAGCTCACTGTACAGGGCTCCAACCTAGTTGATTGTGAAAATTTTGATTATATTAAGTACCAATTTGATTCCACAATCCACATATACTGCCTTTGTATTTTTTCTGTTGTGCTATTCTGATAATTGAATGATGGGGATCTATTTTTTGACACTATCATTTGCTTGTCTTTTTGACAGGTATCGTGTACAAAGTGATAAAAAGGTTGCTGTATGTAGTGTGCATCCATCCGAGCAGGCCACACTGCAATGCATAGGTTGTGTTAAGGCCAAAATACCTGTTGCTAAAAGTTATCATTGCACTCCAAAGTGTTTTTCAGATGCATGGCAGCATCATCGTGTCTTACATGACCGTGCTGCAAGTGCAGTTAATGAAAATGGAAATGAGGAGGAAGAGGTATTTGGGAGATTTAATAATTCTGGGTCTGGATCATTGACCAGCTTATCTGCCTCTGCATCTAGTGCTAGCTTGACAAATGGGTCTGCACCTTTGTATCCAGCAGCTGTTACACAACGAAATGGTGGTGAAACTTGGTTTGAAGTCGGACGATCTAAGACATATACACCAACAGCTGATGACATTGGTCATGTCCTTAAGTTTGAGTGTGTTGTAGTTAATGCCGAGACAAAACTTCCAGTCGGGTATGCTAACACTTTACTAACTTCTCGGGTCATTCCCGCTCCCTCGCCTAGCCCACGCCGCATGGTACCTGTTGATGGGATGGCGCAATTAGATGCAGATGGACGCATAACATCTTCTGGAACTTTTACTGTCTTATCATACAACGTATTGTCTGATGCATATGCCTCAAATGATCTATACAGTTACTGCCCTTCTTGGGCTCTCTCCTGGCCATACCGCAGGCAAAATCTGTTACAAGAAATTGTTGGTTACCGTGCGGATATTATTTGTCTTCAGGAGGTACTTAAATGTGCTTTTGACTATGATGAGAAACTTTATTGAATGACTGTGCTGATCTTCAACACTTTTTTTGGTTAAGAATTTTCTTTAGGCTGGTGTTGAATAAAAAAATCTTTCAGCCACTGTCCTGAAATCATATTAAATTTTCAATTGCAGTTTGTTTTAATAAAAAAACATGACCACTATGAGGAATGCTGCCACTGGTCAATCTAATATTTGTTAACTTGAATTGCTACAAGTTGCAAATGATATAATCAATTCTTATGTATTGCTTAAAAAACATTTCTTTCATTTCCATGCTTATGTGGGTGTGTTTTTATTGGGAGGGGGGACTTGTGAAGGTCAAGTTTACTGTACCTCCTGTCTATTTTGAGTTAGAATCTGTTTCCTTCTCCGCTGCACTTACCCTGTCCCTCAGAAATATGTGATTGCCTCCTATACTCAAATAACTTCTATTAAGCTAATGTGTATTCCGTTTCCCCTCAGATTCAAAGTGACCACTATGAGGAATTTTTTTCCCCTGAATTGGACAAACATGGCTATTATGGTCTTTACAAGAGAAAAACAAATGAGGTTGTTACATTATTTTATTTATAATTTTTTTCTTATAGAAGAGGTTGTTATAGTCCTCCGGTTTCTGATGGTCATAATTTTTTAATATGGCTGGTTCACAGGTATACAATGGCGACACAAATAAAATCGATGGTTGTGCAACATTTTTCCGTAGAGACAGATTTTCACATGTGAAGAAATATGAGGTTGGGATTGTTTTATGCGTATGGTTGTTCTCTTAACTTTGACCATGACTTACAATGATATCTGCTTGAGTGCAGGTTGAATTCAATAAGGCTGCACAGTCTTTGACAGATGCTATGATTGCACCCGCACAGCAGAAAACTGCCTTGAATAGGCTGGTTAAGGTGGCTTATTGTACCTTTGATGCTACTTCTGCTTTTGAAAAATAAGGTTATCTCTTATGGAACAGGTGCTTACCAAGTTTTATTTATGTTCGTAGGATAATGTTGCACTCATAGTGGTTCTAGAAGCAAAAGTTAACAATCAGCCTGTTGATAGTCCAGGGAAAAGACAGCTTCTTTGTGTGGTAAGCTCTGTTATTTATATTAACAGGAAATCAGCGTATCTGCACTAATGTGTGTCCCTTCATGGTCCATGATGTGTATTTTAGTTTACAAGCATATTTGGTAACACTTATTTGGGAGAAATAATCGTTTATTTTTCAAAAGTACTCTCAGGAGCTTTTGATTGTAAGCTATTTTGAATATAGAACAAGCTAATCCAAATATGTTCTTTATTGTAGTTTCGTTATCTGTTCAAGAATAGGGCCTTCTGATGAAATGCTTTTTCTTAGTTGTCTATTGTTACTAAAGATGGCCATTTCCTGATACTTGATTGAAGGTTCCCCCCTCTAAGCAGTTGTAGGTTACTGGGTTTTGAGGTTTTTCCATGGTGACTGTTCTGGCTTATTATTATGTTCATGGTCATTGGCCTAGTATTACAACTCTTGATGTTCAAGTTGAGGTGTTTTTTTCCCCATTATGTAGCGCAAAATCTCAGGTAGAAAGGACCAGGCTAGATGTGTGGTTTAAAGTATACACAAATCATTATTTTAAGTTTTTTAATAGTTTAGGTCAAAGAAACTTTTCAAGCTGTATAATATCTATAAGTAACTCATATTGCTTGTGGAATATAGGCAAACACACATGTAAACGTCCACCAGGATTTAAAGGATGTCAAACTCTGGCAGGTAAGTATATTCCTTTTTTTGTTCATATGGAACAATGAGTTTATTTGAAATGTGATAGTAAATTTTCTCCCCCTTTTTAGGTGCATACTCTCTTAAAAGGATTGGAGAAAATAGCTGCAAGTGCAGACATTCCTATGTTGGTTTGTGGAGATTTTAGTTCAGTTCCAGGAAGGTTTGATTACTACTCCTCTTGATTAAGTTGGGATACTTTTATTCAGAGGCTCTTATATTAGTATCAGTAATTTGTTTCTAAGGTAATTTTTACTTCATTGTAGTGCACCTCATGAACTTCTTGCATTGGGGAAGGTAGATCCATCACATCCCGATTTAGCAGTTGATCCACTTAACATCTTGCGTCCTCTCAACAGATTGGTTCACCAGTTGCCACTGGTAATGCATTAATTGAAGTACAACCCTTAAAGGGGTAGATTATTTATTATGTTTTTGTTCCTGATTTTAGTTTATTTTTGTGGCCTTGTGGGTTACTTCCAATTTTAGGTTAGCGCATATTCATCTTTTGCAAGAACTGTTGGTCTTGGACTTGAGCAGCATAAACGTAGACTGGACAACACAACAAATGAGCCTTTATTCACACATGTCACTAGAGATTTTATCGGCTCTCTTGATTACATATTTTATACAGGTGAGTTAACTTGCATTTATTTTATAATTTAACATCCCAGCCACTTATTTATGAAGTGCTGTTGTTTGTGGTTCAGCGGATTCATTGGTTGTGGAGTCATTACTTGAGTTATTGGACGAGGAGAGTTTAAGGAAAGACACAGCACTTCCTTCCCCTGAGTGGTCCTCCGATCATACAGCTCTCTTAGCTGAGTTTCGCTGCTGCAAAAATAGATCTAGGCGTTGACTCATAAGGTACCATCGTCTCTTCCTTCCCTTTCCTTTTGTATGTCTTTGTCTGAGACTATTTACACCGATGCGTCTGTGAATATCTCACTTTGATGAATTTGATGATGTAAAGAATGTTCAAGTGGATATGTCACCTCACCTTTTGCTGCCTGATTGCACTTGAAGTGAGGGCTGTACAATTTGATTGTGTCCGTTCTCGGCTTTGATCCTGTTTGCTCATTACCACATTGGATAAAGTTTTAGTTTTTTCTTGGTGTGTCTAGATGCTTTAATTCTTTATTGATGATGGTATCATTTTGTGTAGGTCAAATGGCAGATACAGATAAACAAAAAGGTTAAAAGAAGCCTTTGGTTGATAAGTTATTGTACAATTGGTAGATCATAGCTTTGCCTTTTTTTCCAGGTATCTCCGTCTTCGGGGTCCTTGCAGTGATCTGCTTTGTATTATGCCACCTTTTGTCTCATAGATAAGTCCTGGATTATGGTTTACTGATTTGCCTCTGGCTCAAATCTTTTCTATAAAATGAAATTTTTCTTAGCTTATTTTTGTGCGTTTGCCGAAATTGTATCTTTCACGTTTACAGTCCTGTGACACCATTTTGATCCTATCCATGCGTATCATCCTAACTTGCTTTTAGTATATTATTTCCACTTTGGCTCAATGATATTATGATAATGTAGCAACCTTGTGGCCTTGGAGGAGGTTACAGTTTGAAATCTTGTATAACAATGTCTCTGCTTGCTGGGTCACCGGTAATGGTGTTTATATTTATCCTTTACAAATCCTGCCAGTAGTTAGTTCAGTACATCTAGCAATTAAGTAATCTAGTGGTTGTTGAGCCCAGGGCTTTAATGTCTCCCACTATTGTGGCCATAATCTTCATAATATAGACTATTTTTATTTGCTACATTATTGGGAAGTGATATATTTCGAACGGGATGTTGATAAAAGTATGAGAATACTCTACCAATATGAGGCGAGTTTCCTTACATGGGCATGCACTGGGTTTGAATTGTTGCATTTCTAGTTATATAGGAAGAGAAGAGATTGTTACTTTTAGTGCATTGCTATAAAGGGCTTGCCAATACTTGTTTTTTTCGCTCTACCTCTTAAATTATTTGAGTTAGTAGTAATGCTTTGCCAAGCTTTTAGTATTATTTCCGGCATGGCTCAACTATAGGTTATACTTTGAAATCAATATTTTTCCGCTTGTAGGATAAAGCCATGTAAATCCTCCCACTAAGTAATTCAAAGTTTGGGTACCTTGTTAGTGTACACATGATATTAGTAATACACTTTTTAATACATTCTTTATTAGATATGGCTTAAGAATAGGTGTGCTATTCAATGATATATTTTTAAGAGTTTAAAAACTATTAAAAAATTATTTTAATATTTGGCTCTGCCTGTTGCAATCCACAACCTGCTTTAGGTGTGTTTGAGCAATTTGACATATAAATTGTAACTGTGCTTTTTAGTCTGGCTTGATTTGGTCCAAGTCCTATGTAATCTGTTTTGATATATCTAAGTTGATAATGTTGTCATTATCAAAACATATCTTGAGACCCTTCTTGAATGAGCCGATCTAAAAGATTGCGATTGTTAGACCAATAAAATGTAATTGGTATTCTTGATTGTCTAAAATTAAATTGTGCATATCAATACAAAGTAATCACTATTTTTTTATTGTTTAAAAGTTAGGAAAAACTCTACTTTCCCTTAAACATGTGGCCATTTGAAAATTAGCACTATTTACTTTTAAATCATCTAAATTGACCTTCAATTATTGTAATAATATCAATAGATCATTCCATCTAATATTTACTATGTTATTAACGGCAAAATGATATGGGCAAATCTTGATCTTCTAACTTTTATGTGGCTGAATTATGTTTAATTTATTTTTCTCTTCACCTAACATCTATAACTCAATAGTTATTGTGATCTCTTCCACAATTTTTAACATCCGGTTAGAGAAAACTGGAGTAAAATGTTCAGACGTAGACAATTCAAACATTATGTATTCTATCGTTTTAGCATCAACCACAACAGATCATTATCATTTTCCTGGATCTCAGAAGGAGTGTCATAGTTTTTTGTGCTGCTATGTTGGTGAAAATTATATTTAAATTTACTCGTATTTTTATGTTGGTTAACCTTAACGAGAAATGAACAAAATGATCATTTTGTATAATTATAATAGTTTGAAGGTGGACTGTGATTATTTAAAGATCTATGTTGCCAATTTGCAAGTGGCGAAAAGATTAAAGGGGGTTTAATGCATATTTCCTTAAAATATTATAAGATTACAATCTATTCTCTATCTAATGTTATTGTTCATTAAATATTACATAAAAAATATAAATATCTTAACCATGAAAAATCTATTAAATACTAAGGTACAAATTATCAAATTTTGATATATCAAACAAACACATTAAAAATAGAGACACAATATCTCGAGAAGAGAGTATTAGTAGCTTGATAAGTATGTCCTACTATTAAATCTCCTAATCCTAAGAAAATCATAACATGATATTCTCTTAGAGATAAGAAAATTAGTAAGAGTGTAATATTGATGTATGTAAAGAATTATGCGCAATTAGTGTATCTTCCACCTTCATTTAGATTACTTTTTGTAAAAAGTTAAACATAATTGAAAATGAATGGTAGATAATGGAGTGAGAGTGTAAAAACTCTTACACTGTATAATATAATTGGTCATCATTTTAAGTACTACCACCATGAAATGACCAAAAGCTCTTCTTTAAATACCAATATTGGGCCATAATCGGGTCTTTCACTTGCCCCGGAATAAAAAAACCATCACCATCCCACAGCACCACCGCACCCACCGTCGCATATTATAAAAACACCATAAAACCTCTTCTTAAACCCCACAATTTCTCTACAAAAAATGAATCATTTAAGAAACAACAAAAACTTTTGTATCCATTTCCACAATTTCTATCAGCAACAATGCAGAACCATAGTCAAAGTTCGTCTAAAGTGGGTTAAAAATCGAAGCTTGGATCACATCATAGACAAAGAAACCGATTTAAAAGCTGCTTCTCTTCTCAAAGACGCTATCAAACGTTCCTCCACCGGTTTTTTAACCGAAAAAACCGTCGCCGATTGGCAAAAGCTTCTCGGCCTCACCATCCCCGTTCTCCGGTTTCTACGCCGGTACCCAACACTCTTTCATGAGTTTCCTCACCCTCGTTGGAATTCCTTACCGTGTTTCCGTTTAACCGAAACGGCGCAGTTTTTGGATTCTCAGGAGCAAGAAATTTACTTGAATCATGAGAATGATACTATTGAAAGGGTTTCTAAGGTTCTTATGATGTTAAAGACTCGAACTTTACCGCTTTTGTCATTTCAACCTTTGAAATGGGATCTGGGTTTGCCTGATTCTTTTGAGAAAACCCTAATTCCCAAATACCCAGAATTTTTTCAATTAGTTAAGGCGTCGAACGGGGTTTCGTGTTTGAGGTTGGTGAATTGGTGTGATGAATTTGCAGTTTCTGCATTGCAGAAGAGCAATGAGAAAAAAGGGTGTGATAATGAGTATGTGGAATTTAAGAGAGGGCAAAAAGCTTTGGTTTTTCCAATGAGGTTTCCAAGAGGTTATGGTGCACAGAAAAAGGTTAGGGCTTGGATGGAAGAGTTTCATAAATTGCCTTATATATCACCCTATGTGGATTGTAAGAATATTGATCCTAATAGTGATTTGATGGAGAAGAGAATTGTTGGGGTTCTTCATGAGTTTTTGAGTTTAACTATCCACAAGAAAACTAAGAGGAACTACTTGAGAAGCTTGAGGGAGGAGTTGAATCTTTCACATAAGTTTACCCGAATTTTTACGAGGTATCCGGGGATATTTTATCTGTCATTGAAGTGTAAAACAACTACTGTTACTCTTAAAGAAGGGTATCAGAGCGGAAAGCTAGTAGATCCTCATCCGCTTGCGCGTCATAGGGATAAGTTCTATCATGTAATGCAGACGGGGCTTCTTTATCGCGCTAAAGGCAACTTGAGATCTGAAGATGTTTCGATGTTGGATAATGTGGCGAAGGATGAAGCGGGGGATGGAGACTCTGAGGAGGAGGTTGAAACAAGCGATGAATTTTGCGAGGATGAAGTTTCGGAGACAGATGAAGTGAGTGAATAAGGGTTTGATGCAGAATTGTATTCATGATTCATTTGGTAGGATGCAACTGAATAACCACTGTAAGGAAAATTATTTGCTCTTCAGGTTTGTAGCTCTTTTTTCAAACCAGTAGCTACAATGGTTCTTCCTGCCTTCAAGTATCAATGTATAATGTGTATGTGTCGATGCATTATTTGATTTATGTTTGTTATCAGAACCGTGAAACGATCTTATAGTGTTCTTATTTATATCTTATTTTGAGTATAGGGAATACTGGCATACTGGATTCAAGAAGTGCTTCTTATTTAAATGCATAAAATAAGTTAAAAAAGTTGAGATATTTCATTTTTGCATTATGCTTAGGGCAGGATTCGGTAAAATTTGATGAGTCATGCTTTTCAGAGATGCTATA
>NW_017719427.1:0-6431 GCF_001865875.1 Lupinus angustifolius
TTGAAGTTGTGATGATGGTAATGATTGGAAAGAATGGACTTTAATCTTATGCGTTATAGATGAGATATTTTTATCAAAATTTTATGAGTTTAGTGGAGGCAATACTTTTATGCTCTGAATGCATCTTAGGAAAATAATTCTTCGATAAGGTATTTTCATGCTTGTATTATGGCCTCGCTAAGGGTTTCAAAGGAAGTAATATATGGCTAAAAATATGTGTTTCTCATGGGTTGTGGTAAAAATGACCTAAGATTAAAGGGAAAATATTTTTATGAACATTTCCTTTTTCCATCATTAATATTGCATTTTTCTTTATCATAACTTTTGTCTGAGATATTAATTAAGAATTCTTAGTTGGCCTTTTCTTTATAATTTTCGTTATTTTTTCACTTTAAGCTAGGAATGTTCTCTTATCCTTCAATCACATGTTCTCTTATTCTTTAATAATTGAATGTCAAGAAAAACAATTGAAAAATACCCTCCTCGGGCTATTGACATATTGTGGATTATTCAAAAACAATCTCATTCCATAACGTCTAGACTCAAATTGAGTAACTAAAGATATCTTATTAGTGTTTGAGAATTACAAAGAACCCTTGTGTCGTTATAAAAAATTGCGTGAAAAAATACATCATTTTTAGTCTTATATTTGCGTCATCCTCCATTTTATTTTTGAATTAAATATCTGATATTAATGCATGTATTAATTTACTTGAGTTTCTTTTGTTGTATTTTTGGGTAAAATGAGATGTAATATGGGATGCAAATTTGCATATATTAATATGTACTTTTAAAAAACACCCATTTGAAAATAAACCTTTATTCATGGGAACATAGGCGGATGTAAGTGTGATTGACCATAATAGTCTTCAAGTGAGGATAACTTTTCAAATTGATCCTTAGTTGAGCAGGGGTAGAAGACATTGCATTATTATGTGCAACATAATTAACTCATGTAGCTAATCACAATTTGAGTTTCGTAGCTCGGAATCGAATTCCAATTGCACCATTGGCTTCGAAATACTATCTAGATTCAAGATAGTCATCAAGTTTGTCAATGACGCATTTATAAATATTTTTCACTTCGAATTGTATGTTCGAAATTCTAACCCTAAACCGAAATCGGAATATTTTTAATATCCAGCTGAGTATTGGCCAATAATACTCGGGCATGATATAAGCACGAATTTTATCGTTGAAGATGTCACTTCACTTTCACGAGTGAACCTTGCTTGTCAAGCAAGCAAAAATGCTCATCTTTTACACAAAATCTCTTAAACCCTTCATCTACCCATTGCACCATTTATTCTTTGAAAAACTTTGGTTTGCCCCTCCCTAAATCCGATTCATTGTACTTAAAAGACCCCTCTAGTTAGAAAACCCTTTGCACCACTCTTCTCTCTTCGTCATTATGATTTTCTCAAGAACTCCAAGGTTAAGTTCTTATTTCTTCGTTCTTAATCTCTTTGAAATCTAACCGTTAGTTGTTTACGAAATTTTAGTATGATGTTTATACACATGTTATGAACGTTTTCAACCGTAGAAAATTTCTAATAATTTCCCTAACTCTTGTTTTACTCAAGAACTCGAAAAATGGATTTTCGTGAATTTAGAAATAGTTGTTTTTAAACCATGAAATATTGTTGTTCATAGGGTTTTTTTGGTTTTTGTGTTTAGTTTCGAGGCATTCGAAGTCAGACAATCTATGCATTCACGTAAAGGAGATCAATCGCGCTACAACCCAAGGTGGGGGAGAATACATCGTGATATAGTGGTGTCCGAATATGACACCTGGATCTCCCAACTACCTCAAAAGTTGGGAGCTATATTTCTTTCTATTTAGAAACCCGTACTTAACCAAATGATTTTCTGTCTAGATTAAGTATAGATGATTTCTTATGCTGTATGCACTAGGATAGATTAAAATATCATGTATTGTGGTAGTTATCCATGAAGGAACAACACTTGAGAAACTAAAACATGGAGGGATCGAAAACACTGGAGATTTTAGATCCAGTGGCCCATAAGGGCGAGGAAGTAGTCCAGGCAGCTGGACCCCCACGCCTGGGTGAGGCTCCTTCGCTTGGGCAAGGAAGAAACAGTAGCCATGGTCCCCAATTGTCGTCTTGGCGAGCCAGCCTTGCTTGAGCGAGTGGTTCTCACCTAGGCAAGGGTCACACAGGGTTTTCTCCTGTTCAGGGCAAATCTGGTTGCCCGAGCGACAGTATCTCGCCCCGGCGAGACCTAGAAAGTGATTTTGACCAGTTTTTGGTGGAGTTTTCGCTTGAGCGAGAGCCATGCAGGGAATTGAGTATGCTTTTATGAAATTATCACTTGAGCAACAATATCTCGCTTGAGCGAGAGACATGTAATGTTTTGATTGCTTTTGATTGGTTGATTGCTTAGAAAATAGCCCAAGCTTGGGTGAGAAGTATATTTAATAATTGGAAGAGATCGTGGCTCGAACGAAGAGCCCGATGCCCAAACCAACAAACATATACTGTTACTTTTGTTCTTGCGCCTTATGCAGGCAAGGATTCCGATGATAATGTCACGAGCAAGGCGATCCCTAAAAAGGATTACATGATACCATACAATGAGGTCGTTTGACCGTAAGAGGCTAGGCTATGTGGCTATCCAGGGTAATTCAACAATGGTTCGTAGTGGTAGGGATGTTATTCTTCTTTTACGTGATTACGCAAGATCGGGTTCCACAAGAAGCATTCCTTTGGGAGATGTCTTAGGATGGGCCGATCGCTTTAAAATAATGATTAAAAGGTTTAATTGGCTAACCTCAGTTAGTGTGCATACTTATTACAAATAACGAAGTAGTGGAGAGGAAATTTATGGGAGACGAACGAGCCTCGCAATGTTGAGAGAGACAGCAATGGTTGTGATTCGTGAGCAAAGTCTTGAGGGAGAGTTTAGGTGAGACGAGTCCCTTGTATTCCTAGGATGAGGTATTCTGTTGGATCGAACAATTCTCACAGCACAAACTAGACAATCTCTGATAATCTCTCTTTGCAATCAGGATCAATGAGAGGCATGCCAAGAAAGTTTTGATATGACACCATCCTGAAATGGACAATTCTTCAGAATCGACCAATCATATATCCTTGCGAGGAATTATTTTTGGTGTGTTCAAATCAGCTTGTTATGGGACCTATACTCTTGTTATTTCTGAATACTATATTGGGAGCATATTGGTGTAAGGATGGATGAAATAAGCATAACATTCATACATTGAGACCATGGATATTGATCCTCATGATCCAAGTTATAACATCATTCATCATTGTGCATTATATCTATGATCTATATTGTGTATATTATATGTGTCTGTCTAGATGTGATATTCCATGTAATTTCACGTTGTCAATGAATAATATTCATTAGATGTCTTACTCCCTTTTCTTTTCTTTTCTTTTCTTTCTGCTTGTCTTTGGTTCGTGTTCTTTTTTAGATAGACTGTACCACGAGTATTCGAAGCTACCAATTTTCGATGTCCCAGAAGGAGACATGGAGTAGTGACAGACATCGATACACCTACACAAGCCCTTGTGCCTTAGAGGTGGAGATTGTTTGTGATGACTCTATGATGCGCTTCCCTTCACACCATGCAAACTTGGAAGCTTCTTTCACTTTACCTGCTCGGAGATTTGCACCTGTTGCACCATCTATTCGATCTGTGATTCCTCACGGACCTACTGCTGCGGGACCATCTACTAGGAGATGGAATTGGGATGACGATCTCAATTCCCCAAGAGGAAGGATAACTGCTCGACGGATGATGTCCGATCTTTAGGCAGATGCGGGAGTGGGAAATAAGTCGTAGGATGCATCCAATGACCTGGAAGAGAAGATGGAGGCTGAAGAGGGAGGAGCTGGAAGCCGAAGAGGACGACTGTGTGCAGATAGTCTATATAGAGGTCTTCATTGAGGAGGTGGATGTTGAAAGGAGTTTTTTTAGAGGTTTTCCCACTCAACAAATTGTCCCTGGCAACGACGCTAATTTTTTGAAAGCAAAAATTTCTCTTCGTTGGTGTTTACTTTATTTGGTTAAGTAAGTGAACTCGGTTTTATTCTTTGATCGCTATCTCGGCTTTGTTGAAATAAATTACAACGCTGGTATAATGGTTTCAAGAATATTCTAGTTACAACTTACTTTTAATAATCATGTGACTAAGATATTCCTTCTTTGCCCCATCTCGGCTTTGTTAGAATAAATTATAACACCGGTACAATGGTATCAAAGCAATCCCCTATTTCATAATTATTAAGTACCTTTTAATACCATCTCGGTTACGTGACCTTTATTTATTTACTACCTTTCGGGTTCCTTTTATTATCAAACCAAACTTCTTCCTTAAGGAAGGTTGGTATTAAAGAATAAATAAATTGTGGAATGTAAATAACAATAAATAAAAGTTAGTAAGTTAGTTTCATCACTTTTGTATATTAAAAGATGTTTCAACAAATAAATTTATTGATAACACTTTACTATTTTACAATTTACACCTCTTTCAAGATTCAATTGTAGTATAGTATAGGGTTATGTCGAACCACAAGGAATTGCCTAATAGAATGAATCATATGAACATGTCAAAGCACAAATAATGAGTAAACATATTTTGATGGTTTTTTGTTGATTTGCACATAAACAATTGAACAAGAAAAATAAACTACATATTAACAAATTCTTGAGGAGACAAGATCATTTTGAATAAGGAAAATATTTCTCAACTTCTTATCTGTAGGGAAGAAGTTCTCTTTTGGGATGATGATTAAGGGATGTTGATTGAATGAGGGAAATGCCTCCCTATTTATAGATTTTTCCTTACCACCGTTGAGCTGCTTGTTTGCACCGTTCAGCAGCTGACCAAACCCATCAGCATGGGTTTGGTCACTTGGTCAAGTAGCTTGGTCACCTCCTTAAGCTTGACTCACCAAGGCTAGTTGTGAGCTATGGGACCAGCTATGGTGTGCTACTCCTGAAAAGCCTATGGTGGACTACTTGAAGGATGTCATGCATGACTTCATGGTTTCTTGATGGCTAAGTTAATTCTGGGTGCACACCGCTGAGCACATATGTGGCACCGCTAAGCTGCCTGCTTGAGCAGCTTTGACCGTGCTGAGTGAGACGTGGTTTGGTGCTTGTTGACCTGCTCAGGTGTCTGGTTCACCGCTGAGCATACATGTGACACCACTGAGCTGCATGCTTGAGAAGCTTGAGCGTGTGCCAGACTTGTGTCTGACCGTGCCAAGTTTGTGTTCTGACCGTGTCAGGCATTGTCTGGTGCTAGGCTGAGCAGTCAAGCAGGTCCGCTAAGTTTCCTGCTTGAGCAACTTGGTCCATGCCAGGTTGATTTGACTGAGCCAGGTTGGGTCTTACCATGCCAGGCTGGTGTCCAGGTCAGCTCAGCGTAGCTTGGTCCATGCTAAGCTGCCTGCTTGAGCACCTTGAGTTTGACTTCTTTTTCTTCTTGGACCATGAGTCTTTATTCTCTTTTCTTTTTCTTTCTAAATTCTACAAAACAAATTAAAGAGAAATACAAACACAAATATACAAGATTGTGATATTTTATCTAAAAAGTATTGTTTTTAAGTTGGTTTTCTACAATTTGCATAGGATAAGTGCCATAAAATGATGGTAAAAAGTGTATACTTTTTTCACGTATTAGTGGACCTCTCCTCCAATTCTGAGACGAAGGAGGACCCCAGCGAGTATCCTAGCATACCCGCTAACACTAGAGCTAGTCACTAGTAGTCATTTCCATTTCTAGTTGCCCTTGAGGCGAGTATCTTTGTAGGGTACTCTTGATGCTTTGCATAAATCAGTCTATTGTGTATATTTTCAGTTTGGACAAGGATTGATTTTGCTTTGTTTTTGTATAAACATTTTCAGTTATTTCCATTAAATAATTATTCTACGATATATTAAGTGGCTTTAGGTTACCATTAGGTAACGATCGTTGTCTTTTCCACAATTTAGGTTACTTAACGTGATGTCCTGAAAAGGAGTCAAATATAAAGGGAAGAGTTTTACATTACAAAAAAAATACCCATTTTTGGACAATATTGTTAGAGTAATTTTCGAGGCATTACAGATTTTGTATGCATAAAATGGAAAAATTTCTTTTTCTAATCCATTTAAGAATGTACGTTTTATTTTTTGATGTAAGAATGATATAAGAATGTACGTTTTATTTTTATGATGCTTGATATGTAGCTAAGGAATGCATGTAATGTTTTCTTAAATGCATGGGAGTTTCTAAAAAATGTAATTTGTGACACATATGTTTTGTAATGCATGAATGTAATGATCAGATGATATGTTTTGGAATGCATGAGACAACTTTATTGTAATAATAAATGAGAATATTTAAAGCAATAAATGAAATGATACGGCGAGATAGAGAATTAGAATGCAT
>NW_017719428.1:0-2274 GCF_001865875.1 Lupinus angustifolius
TGGGAGGAGAAAGGAGTAAGGATGGTGGACTCATGCATCGCATTGCATACATGATATTCTTCGATATTGATTCTAAATTCTCGAGTTATATACTTCATTCCTCATTATTATATGCATGAATGGGTGAATGAATGTTCAAATGATGTATTTTGTTTTACAGGAATGAATGCGTCAATGAATGTTTGAATTATATATTTTTGAATGTATGAATGAATGCATAAGTGAATGAATAAATGAGTGAATAAATAATTGAACGAATAAATGAGTAATAATATTTTAATGATGTAGTTTTTTTTTAAGTTATTTGTTTGTGGATTTAATGTGTAATAATGCAAAATACATGTCCTTAGGGTAATGAACCCTATCTGATGTTGATTTAGCCATTATTACAACATATGAAGTGTCACAATAAGTTGCCACATGTCATATAGTTCAGGATATCCCAGTGTAAAGATGAGTTACTTTTAGAATGGTGGATCCTATCAAGAGTACTTTATCTTGCGTGAAGATAATATGTGCCTTTGGTGTAGGGATATCAATGTGCAATGATATCTTATACAATTAAGGCTTAGGATGATATTTAGGTCACTTTATTTAAGGAATATTAGTCTCGCCTTGTCTTTAGAATTAAATAGAAAAAATTGTTGATGGGTACAAATGACAGTATGCTTAATGTGTCCTAAATGAGGTATAATTACAAGATTTTGGCTAATCTAAAAGTCACAATCCTATGGTGAGGCACCAGGTATTGTTTAAGGTGTACTCCATAAAAGCTTTATACTTCCAGGTTACTAAAGTGTATCTAATCTCAAAAGAAAGGAAACCAAATGTCATAGTTAAAAATGAGAGGAGACTATCCTCCAAGTGCATATCTCACCATACCAAGAATAATTTATGTGATTCGTAATGCTAATACTAGTGAGACAACGTCTAACACCAGACAAAGCGGATGTCCTTTTGATAAGTGCTAAACATACCTAAATTTCATACACTTTTATGGCACTTATCTTAAGCATAAGTGAGAAAAACCGACTTAAAACAATACTTTTTGTATAAAATATCACAATCTTGTATATTTGTGTGTCTATTTCTGTTTAAGGTATTTTGTAGGATTTAGAAAGAAGAAAAGAAGAGAAAAAAGACTCATGGTCAAAAAGAAAAAGAAGTAAAAAACCAAGGTGCTCCACAAGGCAGATAAGCATGGACCAAGCCACGCTAAGACGACCTGGACACTAGCCTGACCTGGAGACCAGCCTGACCTAGATCAAGCTGCTCAACCAAGTAGCTGAGCGGATCTGCTTAGCCGCTCAGCCTAGCACCAGACACAAGCTTGGCACATGCCCAAGCTGCTGAAGAAGCAGCTTAGCGGTCCAACCAAACAGCTTAGTGGAGAACCAGACTCCTGACTAGATCGGTAAGCACCAGGCCACGTCACAGTCAGCACAATGAAAGCTGCTGAACAACCAGCTTAGCGGTGCAACAGGTGTGCTAAGCGGTGTGCACCCAAACTTGACTTAGCCATCAAGCAAACCATGAAGTCACCAATGACCTTACCTCAAGTAGCCCACCATAGGATTTCCAGAGTAGCTCACAATAGCTAGTTTCATAGCTCACAACTAGCTTTGATGAGTCAAGCATAAGGAGGTGACAAAGCTGCTTGATCAAGGGACCAAACCCATGCTGAAGAGTTTGGTCAACTACTTAGCGGGGCTGACAAGAAGCTCAACGGCCTAGAAGAAATTCTATAAATAGGGCACATTCCATTCGAGTAAAAGAACATCAAATTCACATATCATCTCATACAATACATCTGACACATTTTTCCTAGAAATTCTCTCAAGTTCTCTCTTCTTGTTCTTAGTTCTTAGGAGCTTTATTTCAAGTAAGTTTGTAGTTTTAGTTTAGAATTCAAGATGATAAAAGCAGAAGGAAAATGAGATGCAAAAATCAATTTTGTAATCTTATTTGGAACTTAAAGCATCCAATCCTTGGATGGATTGATCATGCTCCTAACAATTTCTTTTAAATATGGTTATGTATTTCTACTTCTTCTTATATTCTAAAAGATTTGAGTTTTAATCATTCAAGTTGCTGCTTTGATTAATTTTACTTGTTTGAGAAATTCTTAATGCTCTTTTTAGATTGCACCTAATAATTGATTTCAAGTCATAAAATCACTTTTCTCAAACACTTAACAAATAAACTAAGACGTAGTTGTACTACTTAGTTTATTTGCCAAGTTAAGCATGCTTTTCTTAAGATCTTATATTCATT
>NW_017719429.1:0-4677 GCF_001865875.1 Lupinus angustifolius
TTCAAAGTAAAACATAAGCACTTGTCTAAGTACTTGAAATTCATAAGAAGTTGAGAAATATGTTCGTTATTGAAAATGATATTGTCTCCTCAAGAATTTGTTAATATGTAGTTTATGTTGCTTGTTAATTATTTATATGCAATTCAAATAAAAAACCAACCAAAATATGTTTACTCATTATATGTGCATTGACATATTCATTTGATTCATTCTATTATGCAATTCCTTGTGGTTCGACATAACTCTATACTATACTACAATTAAATCTTGAAAGAGGTGTAAATTGTTAAATAGTAAAGTGTTATCAATAAATTTATTTGTTGAAAACACCTTTTAATATACAAAAGTGATGAAGCTAACTTACTAACCTTTATTTATTGTAGTTTACATTCCACCATTTATTTATTCTTTAATACCAACCTTCCTTAAGGAAGAAGTTTGGTTTGTTTATAAAAGGAACCCGAAAGGGAGTAAATAAATAAAGGTCACTTAAATTTTTTATTCTTTTGTTCTTTAGTTATTTATTTGTTTCTAACAACTAACTATTCATCACTTTTGTACATTAGAATACCATTAAACCGGTGTTGGAATTTATTCCACAAAACTGAGATGGTATTCAAAGGTACTTAATAATTATGTAATAGGGGATTGCTTCGATACCATTGTACCGTCGGCGTTAGAATTTATTCTAAGAAAGCCGAGATGGGGCAAAGAAGGAATAACTTATTCACATGATTATTAGAAGTAAGTTGTAACTGGAATATTCTTGAAACCATTATACCAACGTTGGAATTTATTTCAACAAAGCCGACATGGCGTACAAAGAATAAAACCATGTTCACTTACTTAATCAAATAAAAAGAAAACACACCGAAATGAGGGAATTATCCACTTTCAACAAATTGGTGTTGTTGCATGGGATAATTTGTTGAGGGGGAAAACCTCAAATAAAGCTTTCAACAAATTGGCGCCGCTGCCAGGGAATTGCTTAAATAATAGAACATTTCATATTTATATGTCATTCATCAAATAATTGTGCATAAGCTTATTTTTCTTTTTCTACAAATTATTTTTTACTTTGTACAAAAATGTGAATTATTAAATATGTATATTATTTATCCACTAACTCTTCTTGGAGGATAGACAAAAGAACCATTTTCTGTACATGAACAGGACTAAACAACTTGAATTTTCTCTTGATCCTGAAATAGAGAAAACACTCAAGAAACAGAAAAAAGCACAAAAGAGGGCACGTAAAGCAAGAACTAATATTCAAGAAAACAGAACAGAAATTGCAGACAATCATGAGTCCAGGGCAGAAAATCAAAACAACATAGGAGGATATGTCAGCTTCAACACCTGGAATATGATAAGAATCGGGAGACCTTCCGGCTCTTAAAGGCCAACAGAAATGAAAACAGGGTGAGTACAACTCATGTACGCCAACCCTTTTGCTGGATTAGATCACGAAGATCCATACAACCATCTCACCAAATTTTATGTGTTGGTTGATACTGCTGGGATCTCCGAGTCTGAGGAGGAGACCATCTTTCTAAGGCTATTTCCGTTAACACTAAGCGGAAAAGACAAAGAGTGGTTCCTCGATCTCCCACAACATATTCAAAATAACTGGAATTTGGTGGACGAAAAATTTATGCCAAGATATTTTCCGCAAGGAAAAATTATGGACTTGAAAACTGCGATCTCCACCTTCATCCAGCCTTCTAGGGAGAGTCTATGTCAGGCATGGGATAGATTCAAATCTATGCTTAGAAAATGGCCAAACCATGGGTTCGATGTTCAAACCCAGATTCATATCTTTGTCAATGGACTCCAACAGCAACATAAATGGATCTTAAATGCAACTGCGGATAGACAATTAATGGCCAAACCTCCGCAGGAAGCAATTGACATTATCGAATCCATGGCATTAAATGATCAGAAAACTCTACACCAACGAAGGCCACTACCTAGGCAAGGTGGAATGCTTGAACTGAACTCAAGTGATGCAGTTTTGGCCCAACATAAATTGCTTCAACAACAACTAGAAGAGGTGATCCAGAAACTCAATAATTTACCAAAACAGTTACGGGAAACCTCAAAGAAGCATATTTATAGGTGTGATAATTGCAATGAGGATCGTGATGCTAATATCTGCCAGAATGAGGAAGTTATTTTGTTGGGAATCCTCCAAGGCAAAATTTTCAAAGTAATTACCCTCAAGGGGGTAATAACCAATTTCAAAAAAATCAACCTTCGAGGCAAGATCTTCCTCAGAAACAAACCTTCTACCCCCAGAATAATCAGTTTCAACATCCAACTCAGGATAAAAGCATCAAACTAGAAGATACTTTGAACCAATTTATGCAAATGACTATGTTGAATCAGAAAAATACTAATGCTTCTCTAAGGAATATGGAGATACAAATTGGGCAGTTGGCCAAGCAATTAGCTGAATATCAAAAATCAACATTTTCAGCTAACACAGAAGTGAACCCTGGAGAACATGGCCATGCAATCCTGAGGGGTGAATCCGGACCATCGGGGCAGTAGAAGGAATAAACAAAAATTTGTTGGTCACTAATGTCAAGCTAATGACATTAAAGAAGCGCTTGCTGGAAGGCAACCCAGTATCTTTTGATATATAATATGTTATTTCCTTTTTCTACACTTTATCCCTATTCTATTTCTTGTTTTTTTTATAAGTATTAATTTTTTTTTGGTTTCTCCTTGTTTGTTAAAAGAAAAAAAAATTTAGGGATCAAAACTCGGGAATTTTTTTTTTATTTTAACAAGACAAAAGTTTTTTCAAAAATGGGTTAATGGGCCAAATACACAAAACTGAAAAATAAAAAGGGGCCCAAACACATAGTCAAAGTCTTGGTCAAGGCTCATTACTCGGTCACGCCTGGACCACTGACCCACCACTCAGCATGGGGGACCATGCGCTCAGCACAGATTTGCCAGGTCATGTGCCTTGGAACCGAAAATTCCTCCAAAGAGGAGCTTTGCTTAAATTTTTGACCGAAATTCCTTGACCAAAGACCTTGACCAGGGACTTCGAACTCCTATATAAACACCCATTCTTGAATCACAAAGCATCAAGGCAAATTTTGCAAACTCATCTTAAACACAAAAAAGTTTTCTCTCAACATTCAAAGTTTTCTTTTTACCTTCACCATGTAAGTTTTCCTTCTTAGTTATTTTCTTTTGTAAATTTCTTATGTTTTTATTTAATCTTCTTCAAATAAAATGTGTAAGAGGCTTAATTCATGAAAAACTTTTTTGCTAAGGAAAAGGAGTTCATCAAGAGGCTTAATCTTCTTCAAATAGGAATTTCAGGAGTTCATCAAGGAGAGAAAAGGAAGTTGCAAGGGAGGATAAAAACTCCAAATTTGTCTCCAATGATGCTAAGGAAAAATTCAAAGAAATCACACTCAAGAATGCCATTGTTACTTTAGAAAAAATTATCAACTTGTGTGAGGATGACTTTGGAGGTTTTCTTTTTGTGGTGGAAAAATATGGTTGGCAAAAAATTGCTCAACCAAAGAAAATGTTTTCTTTGGATGTTGTCAAACAATATTTTTCCAACTCAATCACATCAAGTGAGGCAAGGGAAAATCGTAACACTTGGGTGAATGGGACTCAAGTTTTCTACAACAAGCATGTAATCAATGAGTACTTGGGTAACCCATGGAATCCACCAAGTGAAGAGCATGACTTATGTGACTACGAAATGAATCTCAACGCATCCTACATGGGTGAAGAAGAAAGTCATGAAGAAGAATATGTGAGGAAAAGCTTATGTTTGGAAGATTTGGAGCTCAACATGTATGGGCCCATTTTAAAATTTTGTATGACTCAACAAACCCAAATATTGGCAAGCTTCATACTCTCCAACATATGGCCTTCCTCACATGTTTCGGATATCCCCCTTCCTAAAGCAAAACTGATTAGCTCCATTTATGATGAAGACTCCATAGATATTGCTGCAGTAATCTCATATGCTATTTGGGATTGCATTAACAAAGGTATCCCTTTAATTATTCTTCAATCTTTTATCACTGACCTATACAAATTTCAAAATGTGCTTGGACCCTACAAAGAAATGATGGCTCTTAAATTTGAAATCAACCATGTTTATGTCACCAATTATTGCAAAGAGAAAACCCTTTCCCAAGCTCAAACCGAGCTTAGAAAGAAGTTTGGTATAGCAACCAAGTGGATATGGGAGGACCATGAGTTCTAAGGTTGATAACATAATGAAGGAACAACAAATGCAAAATTTGCAACAAAAGGCATGCTACCGTGGGATTAAGGGCATCTATAAAAGTTTGCATAGTATTTTTTGGAAGAAACGCAATTTCAAGGGAGCATCCTATGAAGAATTTGTGGCAAAAACTAAGTGGCCCAAGGGGAGGTCTCAAGACACAAGTGAAGAAGAAGAGAAAGAAGATGATCAAGAATAAGAAAAATCTTTTTCGGTTGTCTCTTTCCCCTAAAATATTTCAATTTTCATATTATGTTGCGTTTATTTATGTCATTTTCCATTATGCTTTAAATTTAAGTTACTATGAATTTGAAATTAATAGAGTGTCTTTTGTTAGTAATTTTATTTTCAGAAAACTTAACAAATTTTTAAATCACATCAAGTAAATCCCAAAAAAAAAATGTTTT
>NW_017719430.1:0-265 GCF_001865875.1 Lupinus angustifolius
TTAAGCTTTGATTGAGAAAAATGAGATATATGCTAAACTATTCTGAAAAAAGTCACATAATGTCATAACTTGAATTTTTTGCAAATTGAAAATTCAATTTTATGTACCAAGATCGTTGCAAATATTTTTTTAAATCAAAACGTGTGAATCCAAACTAAGTGAGGGAGTAAGCCAAACACATGAGATAAACAAAGTGAGAATCAACATTTGATTTGTCTAATTAAACTTGTTTGAGTCTTTAAATCTCTTAATTGCATAAAAATGA
>NW_017719431.1:0-1669 GCF_001865875.1 Lupinus angustifolius
TGGACTTTGCTTCCTAAAAAAAGAGAAAAAACTCAATCTCTTTACAAATGAAAAGAAAACAAAAAGAGATTGACAAAAATAGAAGCCAAGGTTCAAAAAGCTAAAGAGGTTGGGAAAAATAATGGAAAAAAGAAGAGTAAAGTATTCCATTGAGAAAACTATCAAAAATGCTCTCTTTTTGCACATAGCCTTGAAAATATAGAAAAACCATTATCCAAACCAAGCCTCATTACAACCAAAATGAAGACCTTAGTGATCTTTGATTAATTATGCAACTTAAGAGAATAGATGAGACAAAGAACAAGTTCAAATTACTACAAACAAATGCTTGAAAATTTGAGTGAAATACTTACCCTTCAAAAGTTCCAACGTTGAACTTGTGTGCAAACAAACACTTTTTGGTTAGATAAATATTTGCTTAGGTAAATTGTTACACATTTTTTATAAGCAAAAGCATTGATTTCTTGTTTGAAGCATTATGTGTCAAAATTCACAAATCATAAAAAATGTCATTGAAATCTAATTTTGACATGCTTATACATTTGAAATCATGTTGATCATCATTATTATTTTTAGCCAAATTGACTTCGGAAAATTTTCACCTTTTGTTTGAGGACATACAAAAGTTTGGGGGAGTTTGATAAGTGCCAAACATACCTAAATTTTATACAATTTTATGGCACTTATCTTAAGCATAAGTGAGAAAAACCAACTTAAAACAATATTTTTTGTATAAAATATCACAATCTTGTATATCTGTGTGTGTAAATCTTTTTTGTGTATTTTTTAGGATTTAGAAAGAAGAAAAGAAGAGAAAAAAGTCTCGAGGTCAACAAGAAAAAAAAGTCAAAAACCAAGGTACTCAACCAGGCAGCCAAGCATGGACCAAGCCACGCTAAGGTGACCTGGACACTAGCCTGACCTGGACACCAGCCTGACCTAGATCAAGCTGCTCAACCAAGCAGCTGAGCGGACCTGCTTGGCCGGTCAGCCAAGCACCAGACTAGTCTGGGCACGGTCAGAACTCAGCTTGACACGGTCAGACACAAGCTTGGCACATGCCCAAGCTGCTGACCAGGCAGCTTAGTAGTCCAACCAAGCAGCTTTGCGGAGAACCAGACTCCTGACCAGATCGGCAAGCATCAGGCCACGACCCAGTCAGCACGGTCAAAGCTGCTGAACAAGCAGCTTAGCGGTGCAACAGGTGTGCTAAGCGGTGTGCACCCAGACTTGACTTAACCATCAAGCAAACCATGAAGTCACCAATGACCTCACCTCAAGTAGTCCACCATAGGCTTTCCAGAGTAGCTCACAATAGATGGTTTAATAGCTCACAACTAGCTTTGATGAGTCAAGCATAAGGAGGTGACAAAGTTGCTTGATCAAGGGACCAAACCCATGCTGAAGGGTCTGGTCAGTTGCTTAGCGAGGCTGACAAGCAGCTTAGCGGCCCAGAAGAATTTCTATAAATAGGTCATATTCCATTCGAACAAAAGAGCATCAAATTCACATATCATCTCAAACAATACATCTTACACATTCTGGCTAGAAATTCTCTGAAGTTCTCTCTTCTTGTTCTTAGTTCTTAGGAGCTTTATTTCAAGTAAGCTTGTAATTTCAGTTTAGAATTCACGAGGAGAAAAGGAGAAGGCAAATGAGATGCAAAAAT
>NW_017719432.1:0-2336 GCF_001865875.1 Lupinus angustifolius
AAATATGTTTAAACCATTATTTGTGCGTTGACATGTTTACCTGATTTATTTTATTAGGCAATTCCTTGTGGTTCGACATAACCGTATACTATACTACAATTGAATCTTGAAAGAGGTGTAAATTGTAAAATAGTAAAGTGTTATCAATAAATTTATTTGTTGAAAACACCTTTTAATATACAAAAGTGATGAAGCTAACTTACTAACTTTTATTTATTGTTGTTTACATTCCACTATTTATTTATTCTTTCATACCAACCTTCCTTAAGGAAGAAGTATTCTTTGTTAATAAAAGGAACCCGAAAGGGAGTAAATAAATAAAGGTCACTTTAATTAATTATTCTTTTGTTCTTTATTTATTTTTGTTTCTAACAACTAATTATTCACCACTTTTGTACATTAGAATACCATTAAACTGGTGTTGGAATTTATTCCACAAAACCGAGATGGTATTCAAAGGTACTTAATAATTATATAATAGGGAATTGCTTATTTACCATTGTACCAGCGTTAGAATTTATTATAACAAAACCCAGATGAGGCAAAGAAGGAATAACTTATTCATATGATTATTAGAAATAAATTGTAACCGGAGTATTCTTGAAACCATTATACCTGCCTTGGAATTTATTTCAACAAATCCGAGATGGCGAACAAAGAATAAAACAGAGTTCACTTACTAAATCAAATAAAATGAAAACACACCGAAATGAGGGAATTTCTGATTTCAAAAAATTTGCGCCGCTGTCGGGGACAATTTGTTGAGGCGGAAAACCTCAAATAAAGCTTTCAACACCTTCCCATATCAATCCTAATCTTTAATGTCTAGTGTAACACCGTGTTTTTCAGAGCACTTTTAATTTAGTAATTAGTTTCAATGGATTAATTATATAAATTAATCAGAAATGTTATAGGCTAAACCTCAGTTGAGTTTTAGTCTTGTATTATGAGTTTCTTGCTTGCCCAATTTTTTCAACATTTTTGGAGAATAAAAGTTTTCGAGATGATTTCGGGTCGTTTTATCGAGTTTTCTCCCATAGATACTGATTTTGTCCGTAACTCATCTCTAGATATTTTCACCTCGAAATTCAAGTTTTGACGTTTCTAGTGAATGTCCTAAATCAGGAGATTGTATATTTCCGGATGAAATTATCCGAAATTTTTTGGAAACAACGTTTATTGGGAAATTAAAAGATATCAATAAAGTTGGAAGTCATCATTTCATGAGCCACTTGTTACACAAGTAATGCAAAAGCTTCCAAAAGCCCCTAAATCACTCAACAAATCCTCTCACTCCACCACCATTAGACACATCACCTATGCTAGTCTAAATCTACTCAGTTTGCATTAAATTTTATGATTTGATGAGGGTGAGGCTCTCCTATAAATACCTCACCTCATTCTCTCATTTTTACACGAAATTCCCTATACAGACTAAGGAAGTCTTTTATTTTCTCTTCTTCATCTTCTTCTCATACTTGATAGAAAGTTACAAGCTTTTATTATGTTGTTCATAAAGTAGAGTTTATATTTGTTCTTTAACTATTTTATGAAGGCATAACTAAAGGGGATGATAATAAAATCATATAAACCTTTAAGTAGTTTTTGACTTTTGTAAATCTTGAAATTTCTTCCTTGTTCTTAGATGGAAAAACTATATCTTTGGACAAGGTTAGATGAGTTATTTGTTTGGAAATATTAGAAATTATTGTTAGTATTTGAATATGTTTAAAGGTGATGATTTTAACATCAAAGGAACCTTTAATGTGTTTAGGAAAAAGTTTGTATTTTATTCTTGAAAGTTTATGATAAGTTGTTGTTAAAAATGTTTTATTTTTAGAAAGTATTATGTTTAAAAATGGTTTAGCATATTTTACTCTTTGATTTCCAAGTAAAAATAATGATTTGGGATAAAAGATGATTTATTAAAGTTTTGACTTCATAAACTTAAAGTGTTATGAAGTTTTGGATATTAAAGTAGTAGAAAGTCTTACCTTAGGATTTATTTTCATAACTATGAACACTTACTAACCCTTGAGGTTTTTCCTAAAAAATTAGGAGGTGTTAAGATGTTCATAAAATTAGGAGGTGTTAAGATGTTCATGAAATTTTTTTTAGTAGTATACTTGAAGTAATGATATTTACCTAAAAGTCTTGACTTTATAAACTTAAAGTGTTATGAAGTCTTAGATGGTAAAATGATTTAAAAATGTTGAATCTTAGTTAAGTGAACTTACTTTAAAATGGTAAGATTCACTTAAAAAGTATTGATTTTGTTTAAATTGACTTAATTTAAAAATGATAAGTCTAGCTTAATGATCTTATTTTAAAAAGTT
>NW_017719433.1:0-18078 GCF_001865875.1 Lupinus angustifolius
AAAGACTTAGTATTTAAGGGTGTCTTTACGACCCACCTCTCTTTCCTGGGAACTAGCCTGGTGTATATCCATGGATTACGACATAATTCTGGTATAAGTTTTATTGAAAATCTTACTTTACAAAATGTTATTTGATTGTAAGACTTTAAATGACACATGATGATTCAAGGATATTCAACCTTTAATCGGATGGACGAATGCAATTAAATTCATTTTAAACCGGAAGTTTTATCTTCGCATAAAAAATTATTTCGTAACTATAATAATTATCGTCATTTAACTAATTAACGTTATTTTGGCGTAATGAAGAGTTCGAGAGGAGATCGGATCAAGTAAGCTCACCTGCAAACAGAGAACCTAGTGACCCGACACATTCAGGTGAGGGAGAAAACATCGTGACACAGTGGTGTCTGAATATGCATAAGGACCTCCAAACTCCTTCACAAGTATGGAGTTGCCTTGGGTATTTAGAAAGCTTGTACTTAATCAATTGCCTTTTTGTTTGGATGAAGTACAACAATATTTCTTATACTGATTTATATTATGTTTATATATGCAAATACCATGTTTACTCTTGAATTATAATGTTTGAATGATTATTATGGGAATGATATGTATGTGATAATTGTTAAATTCAAGGTTTAAAAACATGTGATATAAATGAGAAATATTTTCCACATGAATCAGATTTTTCATCCATATCTAGACACATTTGTGGTCGTATTTATCGATGATATCCTGATTTATTTGAAGAATTAGGAGGAACACGCGAAGTATCTGAGGATAGTGTTGCCGATTTTGAAAGACAACCAACTTTATGCCAAGCTGTCAAAGTGTGAATGTTGGTTAGAATCGGTGAATTTTCTTGGGCATGTGATATCAAGTGAAGGAATTGTTGTAGACCCTACAAAAGTAGGAACGGTGATGGAATGGAATTCTCCAAAATCCGTAACGGAGATCGGAAGCTTCCTCGGTTTAGCGGGATACTATCGGAAGTTTATTGAAGGATTTTCGAAGTTGGCATTGCTACTAACTACGTTAACGAGAAAAGACAAGGATTTCGTCTGGACTGCGAAGTGTGAAGAAAACTTTCAAGAAATGAAGAAAAGATTGACTACAACACCTGTGTTGATTCTACCATACCCGAAGGGAAACTACAACGTGTATTGTGTTGCGTCTAAACAAAGCCTAGGTTGCATGTTGATGCAACAACAAAAGGTGGTAGCTTATGCTTCAAGACAATTAAAGACACATGAGCAAAATTATTCGACGGACGACCTGGAATTGGTTGTGATCATATTTTCTCTCAAGATCTAGAGACATCACCTCGATGGAGTAAGATTTGAAGAGTTGAACACGAGGAAGAGATGATGGATTGAATTCCTTAAGGACTATGACTTTGATCTTCAGTACCACCCTGGGAAAGCTAATGTGGTGGTTGATGCCTTGAGTAGAAAGTCTCTACATATATCAACCATGAGGGTCAAGGAGATGGAATTGATTGAGGATTTCAGGAATTTAGGTATGCTTACAGTAACAAATGAATTTCTGGAACAACTGAAAGGCTTGCAATGTTCCGATCTAGAACTGCAAGAGAAGAGAACCTTGTTGGCTAAAGGAAGAGCCCCAAAATTTCAAGAAGGAACCGATGGAGTGTTGTGATGCAAAGACCGAGTCTGTGTGCCAAGAGACCCCGAATCGAAAATGGCGATCTTGGATGAAGCCCATAATAGCAAACTAAGTATTCATCCTGGAGCTACCAAGATGTATCAAGAGTTGAAGAGGATGTTCTGGTGGTCCGATATGAAAAGAGAAGTAGAAGAGTATGTCTCGTGCTGCTTAACATGTCACAAGGCAAAGATCGAGCACAGGCGACCCAGAGGAGGACTACAACCTTTGGATATCCTCGTTTGGAAATGGGATAGCATTGCAATGGATTTTGTAAGTGGATTTCCTCGGACTCAAAAGGGTTATGATGCAGTTTGGGTGATAGTGGATCATTTGACGAAGACAACTCACTTTCTACCCATCAATATGAAATACCCCTTGGAAAGGCTAGCAGAGTTATACATCAAAGAGATTGTACGATTATATGGTATTCCTACAAATATCATCTCAGATAGAGACCCACGTTTCACTTCGAAATTGTGGAATGTTTTGCAAACAACCTTGGGTACAAAATTGAGTATGAGTTCATCTTACCACCTGCAAACGGATGGCCAATCCGAACGGACTATCCAATCTTTGGAAGACATGCTGAGAGCCTGTGTGTTGGAACATTCTAGAAGTTGGGCAGACTATCTACATCTGATAGAGTTCACCTATAATAACAACTTTCATTCGAATATCGGCATGGCGCCGTATGAAGCTCTATACGGCAGGAAGTGCATAATGTCGTTGTGTTGGTTTGAAGCATGAGAGAATCTAACATTAGGACCCAATGTGGTTCATAAGATGATGGAAAAGATAAGAATGATAAGGGAAAACATGAAGGTAGCTCACAGTAGGCAAAAGAGCTAATATGACAAAAGGAGGAATCCTCTTAGTTTTGAGGAAGGAGATCATGACTTCATGAGGGTGGTTCCGACAACTGGCATTGATAGAGTGCTTAAAGCCCATAAGCTTATCCCAAAATTCATAGGACCATAAAACATTCTTAGAAAATTTGGACCAATACCTTACCAAATAGCTTTGCCACCTTTACTATCTAACCTACATAATGTTTTCCACGTATCCCAACTCCGAAAATACATTGGTGACCCATCGCATTTCATCAAACCCGATTCAATCCAGCTAAAGGATAATCTCACTTTTGAAGTTATGCCTGTGAGGATCGCTGATTGAAGTGTGAAGAAGTTGCGAGGCAAGGAGATTGCTCTAGTTAAGGTGATCTAGAGCCAAGCAAACGAAGAAGATGCAACTTGGGAGGTCGAGGAGGCCATACGAGAATCCTATCCCTACCTATTTTCTTAAGAGATACGTTTCATTTTCGAGGACAAAAATCTTGTAAGTATGGGAGGATTGTAACACTGTGAGAATTCCATATATTTTATTAATTATTTATTTTTAACAGAGATTAATTTTATAAATTAATCAGTAATGAATTAGGCTAAACCGTAGTTGAGTGTTAGGCTTATTTTGGGCTTTCCTATCTTGTGGTAAATGTTCGTAATTTTATGTGACGGAAAGTTTTTGGACTGCTGTCGGGCCTAAATTCACCTGAATTCGGCCCAAAAACGTGTTTTTGAGTTCTGTAGCTCGGAATTGATTTCCGATTGCGCCTTTGGCTTCGAAATATTATTTCGACTCAGGATAGACATCAATTTTATCCAAAACACATTTCTAAATATTTTTCCACTCTGAATTCGGCATTTCTAAATTCTGACCGTAATCGGAAGATTTTAATATCCAACCAAGTTTCATTTTCCCGAGTGAAACTTGTGTGGCAAGCAAGCAAAAATACTCATCTTTACACTAAATTCCGTAAACCCTTCACTTACCCATTGCACCATTAATCTTGGAAACCCTTGGTTTGCCTCTATAAATCAGATTCAATTCTCCTAACTCTGATTTATTCCACTTAAAAGAGCCATAAAACCCCTTGAAACCCTTGACTTGCACCCTCCTAATCTAAATTACTCTACTTAAAGAGCCCATTCAAGGTACAGAAACCCTTGGCTCTACATTGTATTTCATTCTTTTTCCTTTGGATTTTCTCAAGAACTTCAAGGTACACCTCATACCTTTTGTTCTTAATCTTTTAGAAAATCTAGCCATTCATTGTTTTCGATTTTCGAGTATGATGTTTATGCATACGTTACGAACATTTTTCAACCGTCAAAATTTTCTAAAAAACCTTCCTATCTCTTGTTATACGCGAGAACGCGAAAAAATGAGTTTTCGTGAATCTAGAAAATGTTGTTTTGGAAACCATGAAATCTTGTTCTTGGGGCAGTTTTAGTCTTTTGAATATATGCATGTTATTTATGTTGATGAAAAATGATGATTTTGAAATCAAAGAAATATTTTATATCGAAATGTCGTTTTGATCATGAGATCAATCCTTGTGAAAAGGTGTTGAAATGTTCATGAACACGATAGATATCGGGAACGAGACTTTCGAGGAGAAAGGATGGTTCGGGATTATGAATCATGGACCGGATGGATGAAAGTCTTAGATGTTCTTAGAATGGATTAGCTCGCGAATCATTAATTTGTGTTTTGTGTCAGTTTCGAGGCATTCAAAGTCGGATAACCGATCCATTCACGAAAAGGGAATCAACCACCCTACAACCCAAGGTTAGAGAGAATACATCGTGACATAGTGGTGTCCGAATATGACACCCGGATCTCCCAACTATCTCAAAAGTTGGGAGTTATTTTTGTTTTGTTAGAAACTTGTACTTAACCAAATGATTTTGTGTCTGGATTAAGTACGATGTTTCTTTAGGCATAATGCCCCTAAGATAGTATAAAATATCAAGTCTCGTGGTTGTTATCCATGAAGGAACACCACTCAAGAAACTAAAACGCTAGGGATCGAAAATAGTGAGTTAGGCCCCCATTTGGCGCCTAGGCGAGGTCCAGGCAGTGAGTTTGGCCTGTTCTGGGCAGTCTCTCATTTCGGTGAAAGAGAAACATAAATTGTGACTGTTTTTGATTGATTTATTGCTTAGGCAATAGCCCTAGCTTGGGTGTGAAGTGTATTTACACTTGAGAAAGACCAAGGCTCAGAGGATAGAGTCCGGTGCCCAAATCAACAACTTATACAATTACTTTTGTTCTTCTGACGATGATGTCGTGAGCAAGGCTATGCCTAAAAAGGATTACATGATACCATGGAGCAAGGTCGTCTGACCGTAAGAGACTTCGCCATGTGGCCGTCCAGGGTAATTCAACGATGGTTCGTAGTGGTAGGGATGTTATTCCAATATTACGTGATAACGTAAGATCGGGTCCCACAAGAAGCATTCCTTTGGGAGATGTCTTAGGATGGGCCAATCATTTTAAAAGACTAATTAAAATATTTAATCGGCTAACTTCGGTTAGTGTGCATATTCATTATAAATAACGACAAAAATCTTGTAAGTATGGGAGGATTGTAACACTGTGAGAATTCCATATATTTTATTAATTATTTATTTTTAACAGAGATTAATTTTATAAATTAATCAGTAATGAATTAGGCTAAACCGTAGTTGAGTGTTAGGCTTATTTTGGGCTTTCCTATCTTGTGGTAAATGTTCGTAATTTTATGTGACGGAAAGTTTTTGGACTGCTGTCGGGCCTAAATTCACCTGAATTCGGCCCAAAAACGTGTTTTTGAGTTCTGTAGCTCGGAATTGATTTCCGATTGCGCCTTTGGCTTCGAAATATTATTTCGACTCAGGATAGACATCAATTTTATCCAAAACACATTTCTAAATATTTTTCCACTCTGAATTCGGCATTTCTAAATTCTGACCGTAATCGGAAGATTTTAATATCCAACCAAGTTTCATTTTCCCGAGTGAAACTTGTGTGGCAAGCAAGCAAAAATACTCATCTTTACACTAAATTCCGTAAACCCTTCACTTACCCATTGCACCATTAATCTTGGAAACCCTTGGTTTGCCTCTATAAATCAGATTCAATTCTCCTAACTCTGATTTATTCCACTTAAAAGAGCCATAAAACCCCTTGAAACCCTTGACTTGCACCCTCCTAATCTAAATTACTCTACTTAAAGAGCCCATTCAAGGTACAGAAACCCTTGGCTCTACATTGTATTTCATTCTTTTTCCTTTGGATTTTCTCAAGAACTTCAAGGTACACCTCATACCTTTTGTTCTTAATCTTTTAGAAAATCTAGCCATTCATTGTTTTCGATTTTCGAGTATGATGTTTATGCATACGTTACGAACATTTTTCAACCGTCAAAATTTTCTAAAAAACCTTCCTATCTCTTGTTATACGCGAGAACGCGAAAAAATGAGTTTTCGTGAATCTAGAAAATGTTGTTTTGGAAACCATGAAATCTTGTTCTTGGGGCAGTTTTAGTCTTTTGAATATATGCATGTTATTTATGTTGATGAAAAATGATGATTTTGAAATCAAAGAAATATTTTATATCGAAATGTCGTTTTGATCATGAGATCAATCCTTGTGAAAAGGTGTTGAAATGTTCATGAACACGATAGATATCGGGAACGAGACTTTCGAGGAGAAAGGATGGTTCGGGATTATGAATCATGGACCGGATGGATGAAAGTCTTAGATGTTCTTAGAATGGATTAGCTCGCGAATCATTAATTTGTGTTTTGTGTCAGTTTCGAGGCATTCAAAGTCGGATAACCGATCCATTCACGAAAAGGGAATCAACCACCCTACAACCCAAGGTTAGAGAGAATACATCGTGACATAGTGGTGTCCGAATATGACACCCGGATCTCCCAACTATCTCAAAAGTTGGGAGTTATTTTTGTTTTGTTAGAAACTTGTACTTAACCAAATGATTTTGTGTCTGGATTAAGTACGATGTTTCTTTAGGCATAATGCCCCTAAGATAGTATAAAATATCAAGTCTCGTGGTTGTTATCCATGAAGGAACACCACTCAAGAAACTAAAACGCTAGGGATCGAAAATAGTGAGTTAGGCCCCCATTTGGCGCCTAGGCGAGGTCCAGGCAGTGAGTTTGGCCTGTTCTGGGCAGTCTCTCATTTCGGTGAAAGAGAAACATAAATTGTGACTGTTTTTGATTGATTTATTGCTTAGGCAATAGCCCTAGCTTGGGTGTGAAGTGTATTTACACTTGAGAAAGACCAAGGCTCAGAGGATAGAGTCCGGTGCCCAAATCAACAACTTATACAATTACTTTTGTTCTTCTGACGATGATGTCGTGAGCAAGGCTATGCCTAAAAAGGATTACATGATACCATGGAGCAAGGTCGTCTGACCGTAAGAGACTTCGCCATGTGGCCGTCCAGGGTAATTCAACGATGGTTCGTAGTGGTAGGGATGTTATTCCAATATTACGTGATAACGTAAGATCGGGTCCCACAAGAAGCATTCCTTTGGGAGATGTCTTAGGATGGGCCAATCATTTTAAAAGACTAATTAAAATATTTAATCGGCTAACTTCGGTTAGTGTGCATATTCATTATAAATAACGAAGTAGGAGACGAATGAGCCCCACAATGTTGAGAGGGACGATGATGGCGGTGATTCGTCAACAAAGTCTTGAGGGAGAGTCTAGGTGAGACGAGTCCCCAGTATTCATGGATAAGGTATTCTGTTGGATCAGACAGTTCTCACTCTCATAGCGCAAATTAGACGATCTCTGACAATCCCTCTTTGCAATCAGGATCAATGAGAGGGGTGCCCAGAAAGTGTTTGATACGACACCATCCTGAAATGGACCATCTTCGGAACTGATCGATCATATATATATCCTTGCGAGTAATAATTTTTGGTGCGATCAAATCGACTTATTATGGGACCTATACTCTTGGTTATTTCCGAATAGTATATTGGAAGGATATTGGTGTAAGGATGGATGAAATAAGCATAATATTCATACATTGAGATCATGGATAATAGTCCCCATGATCCGAGTTATAACTGCATTCATCAATGTGCATTATGTTTGTGATCTATATTGTGTATATTATGCGTGTCTGTCTGGATGTGATATTTCGTGTAATTCCACGCCATCAGTTCTCAGTTCGAGTTCTCTTTTTGCTTGTTCTATATTGTGACTCAATCTTCTCTTTTTGCTTGTTCTCAGTTCGAGTTCTCGTTCAAATGGACCGTACGGCGAGGATTCAGAGCTACCGATTTTCGATGTCTCAAGAGGGGACATGGAGTAGTGATGGACATAGATATACCTACACAGGCCCTTGTGCCTTAGAGCTAGATATGGTTTGTGACGGCTCTACGATGCGCTTTCCTTCTCAGCATGCAAACTTGGAGGCTTCATTCACCTTGCCTGCTCAGAGATTTACGCCTACTGCGCCATCCATTCAGTCTATGATCCCTCACGAACCCACGGATGTTGGACCATCTGCTCGGAGTCGGAGTAGGGACGATGTGCCCAGTTCCCCACTGGGGAAGAGAGCTGCTATGTCGATGCCGCCTGATATTCAGTAAGAGACAAGAGTGGGAACAAAGTCACAGGGTTCGTCCAACAACCCGGAAGAGGAGCGAAAAGCCGAAGAAGAAGACTATGTGGGGTTGGTATGTATAGAGGACTTCATTGAGGTGGTGGACCTCTCTTACGATTCTGAGATGGAGGGGGATCCCAACGAGTGTTCTAGTACACCTGCTAACCCTGGAGCTAGTCGCTAGTGGTCATTTCTATTTCTAGTTGCCCTTGAGGCGATTATCGGTGTAGGGTACTTATAATGTTTTGAATAAAACAGACTATTGTATATATTTCAGTTTGGATTAAGATGTATTCCGCTTTGCCTTTGTATATGTTTTCAGTTATTTCAATAAAGGATCATTCCACAAATTATTGTTGTCTTTTCCGCATTTTATGTTACTAAATGTGATGTCCCGAAAAGGAATTAAATGTAAATGAAGAGTCTTACATTATAAAAAAAAATACCCATTTTTGGGCAATATTGTTGGAGTAATTTTCGGGGCGTTACAGAAGTGGAGGCCTGGATGTAGTTTGTAGTGGACCGCAAATGAACAAGGATAAAAATCCACCTTTGCACGCTTTTCTCTCCCTGATTCTTATTTAATTTTCTTGTTGTTTCAATTTGCATTTATATTTGATATTTTGCATATTTGTTCACTACCATATGCTTACTAATAGTGCTTAAAAATATATGTTTTGGTTAAAGAAGCGATGATTGATAAACGTTACACCTATTCAACCTAGGTGTTCCTAGGCCACTAATACCTAACACTCAACACCTCTATTTATAGGAGGAATTTAACATATATTGAAAGCAAAAGAGAATCTCTCTAACTCATGTCTCCAATCAACTAAATCATTTTATTTTTTAGAATCAAATATGTTATTAATTGAATTTATTATAAAATTTGAAAATTAGATATAATATAGCTTACAAATTATCTAGAAATGTCTCATCAAAACTTTAAAAAGTCGCAGAATATTATTGTTATACTTATATTGATTCGACTTTAAAATTGTGGTATCCAAACTGCTTTTGTTTGATAAAAATCTCATGGAGACTTTACAAAAATCCTAACACTCTATGGCATAACCCACTTATAAGTATAAAACATATTACTTGAGTTTTATGGAGTCTAAGTGACTAGAATATTGTATTATTATTTTAATATAAGAAATGAAAATCGAAGAGTAATTGCATTTTTTTATATAAAAATAGAATCTTTCAATTACAAGGTTAATAAGTGTTTATCAAGTAACTTAAAACTATTTTTTATTTATAAAGGTAAAAAAAGAGAAACAAATGAAAATTGAGTCATTTGCTATCCTTAACTAATTATGATGTAATTATTAGTGTATTTTAAAATGCACCTCAACCAAATTGATATTAAATTAATTTGATCTTGTTTGCTTATTTTTAGATTTCAAACTTAATTTATTCCTTGATCAAGTTTTGATGAAATCAATTCTCAAAAGATTTAAATACTGATGAAAGCAAATCTCAAAAGATTTAAATATTTTTATCGTAGTGATTTATGTAACTAAATCAAACTGATATCAAATTTATTTGATTTAATATAATTTGCTTATTTTATATTGTAATTCCTAATTTATTTTTGGATCAAATTTTGATGTAAGAAAATCTCAATTCAAACATTTTAATTAGTTATTTTTTATATAGTTTTTAGGTTTATATTTTTGTTATTTTTTATTTTATAAAATGACCTAAGTAAAATAAGGTGTTCATAGACTTCAGGTAACAAATATATGAATATTATGTTAGATGAGTGAACACAATAGACAATATAAGATTAGAAATGGAAATACTATTTGAGAAAATTTGAGTAGCTCATATTATAGAAAAGATGATAGTATCGTGTCTTAGGTGATTTAGGAATTTGTGAAGAAAACTAGTAGAAACGCCTGTAGCGATAGTAGATCAAGTTCCTAGAAATTGAGGATACCAAAAAATCATAGGGAAAATGGTAAATAAAGACTTAGAAATTAATGATGTATCAATAAACATAATTTATTATATAATATTATAGTGTCGTTTGATCCATGTAATCGATATGTGAGATAAAAACTTAGTTGTTTTTTTTGTAGTTAAGCAATACAATTGAAATATTGATTATGAACAATATTAAGTTTTAACTTTTAAGCACGTGTTGATTTATTTTTTAATACATTTAATACTTAATCAAATAACATTAATAAAGTTGATAAATTTTCTTATTTAAATTAATGCATTAAGTACGTCACACAATATATATTTCTTTCTTCATGTTATCAATTTTATTAGTATCATTGTTTAGGAGCTCCACATTGGGTAATATAATAAACTTAATGTGATACTTAAACCATAAAATTCTCTTATCTAATAGACTAGTCTTTTGAGTAAATTACATTGACATCCCCCGAGTTTTAGCGAAATTACACAAACCACCCCTTACTTTTTTACACCTACCCAAACCCCCTAATTTTTATACTTTCATTACACTATTCACTCCTGCACGAAAAATAAGTGTAATATTTTAAACAAAAATGTGATGAATATAATTTAGTTAAACAAAACATGGTATATTGTGGAGACAAAACCAAATAATACATGAGTCAATACATTTTTATTATTTTTGGTTCGTTATGCTATAGTATAAGAGCGATTTAAATAATATCTCTTTAGAATTGTTGATGTATTTTGTAAACAAAAATAATAAAGATACATTGCTTTGTATATTATTTGGATCTGTCTCCATAATATACGATGTTTTGTTTAACTTAATTGCATTTATTACATTTTTATTTAAAAGATTACATTTATTTCTCATGCAGGAGTTATCATTATAATGAAAATATAAAATTATAGGGTTTTTGTAGGTGTAGAAAAGTGATGGGTGATTTATGTAATTTCGCTAAAACTTAGTGGGTGTTAGTGTAATTTCTCTAGTCTTTTTGGTTGACTCTCCTAGTGTGCTTAAGTCCTAACAATCGGTGCTTTCATTGAGAATTGTGTCATGAAAAAGGACTACATGTAGGCTGGATTAAGGTATATTACCGAACATTGATAGGTGAGTGAAGCCACCAAAAGAGAAAATGCTACTACCATCAAGTCAGTATCGATATAGTGAAAGTCGTCATGGACGTCAGCCCTTAAAGGCGACGACAACATTAGGATACTCTCTCATCTAATAGACTAGTCTTTTTGGTTGGCTTTACTTATATGCATAAGTGCTAACTCATTATTTCAAATAAAGTTTTTAATGATTTCACATTTTAAATGTTTTTTATTCTTACCTTAAGCATATTCTATTTTTAACTCATTAATATTTATTCTAATAACATTAATCAATTTTATTTTTTATTTAAATTAATACATTAAATCCATCGTTTAATGTTTTTTATTTAATTTTATTCAAATAATTTTTTAGATAAGTTCATATTTTAATACTAACCCAAGTGTTTTTTATAAGACTATTTTGAGTTTATAGTTTTGGTCCTTTGTAATGATCTTCCCAATCTACCATTTGTATCAATTTCTATCATTATTTGTCGACCAGAAAATACGTGTGGTGAAAATAACAATAATAATTTTATTGCTAATAATAAGAATAATAATAATAATTTGATTGTTTAGTTTTGAAGATTTTTATGCTTAGATTTGATGGAAAAGTGCGTAAAATTCTCTTGAACTTTTTGCCTTTGTGAGTTCTCGACTTAAATTATTTTTTATTCTTAATTACCCATTAAGTTTTACAAGTTCGTGAAATTGGTTTATGTAAATATTTTATTAAATTAGTTGAAGACAATAAGGAAATCGTTGCAATCAGAACTATAAGAATAACGACGCAACAATGTAAATTAGTCAATGTTGATATTCGAAGAAATCGTCATCAAAATACAAAAAAAAAACATAAAATTTAATATATATTTATAGACTTTTCCCAATATTTTAAGAGAATTCCTTTATATCTATTATTTTAACAGTAGATTAAAATGAGATTTTATTAGAAGAGTTAATGGGTATGCAGAAGAAGTGGTGATCTATTCCACACAAGTCTAAAGAAAAGTTAAAACAATATAATAATCTACATATTTTAATATTTATTCTGTATAATAATAATTAAAAGTTGTATATCTTACTTTTAGAATATTCTAAAAATTTAAGTACATTAACTTTATCGTTTCGTCCAAACAAAAACATTATTTCTAAGTTGTCATATATTCTAAATAATTATAAACTATATTGAAATCACATTTTCTTCTTTTATTTTTCACACTTGCTTCTCCTTAATATCTATTGATTATACTTTAACAGCTATTATCCCATGTATTGTGTATGCATTCTTAAATTTACCGTGCTTTATAAAAATTATAATATATTTATTGATCTTAATAAATTTAAGTTATAACTTTAAAACATAATTCCACTTATTACTATAAAAAAAATTAAGTTGTTGTGTGAGACCACATCTTTTTAAGATATAGCACTTTTGTTTTATAAAATCAATGACTAATTACTTGAATTTTTTCGTGAATAAATTAGCAAACAACATGAGTCTTTTTTTTATTTGCACTTAATAATTGACATACAAGCTATTTTATCATACACTGTATCATACATTATAAATTAACGAGGGCTAGAACACGTTTATTTATTGGGAGACATGTATATAATATAAGGATTTAATATTTATATTCTAATAGTGTAAGTGTTTTTTATACTGCTAGTAAATCACCCATTTTTCATATGTTAATCATCATTGACTATCAAACAAAAGTAATACAAATCAATGGTAGATGGTGTGCTGACAACATAAAAAACATTACACTAACGGTGTATAGATTTTAAACTCATAATATAATATAATATTTGATATTACTAAGGGTCTCTCCTCACTTTTTGGGTAATGAACTAATCATAGATGCCCCTCCCAACAAATGTTGCTCCCAGTAATCGAACCATTAACCTTGGGGATCCAATTGGATCATACACCATTAGACTAACACCTATTAGTTATTATAATATAATATAAGATCATACAAATATAGATAGAAAGTAGCAAAAAAAATTAATGAATGGCAAAACAATATGTAGAATAAGTAGAAGATAAAAATAAGGGCCTAAATATTCCTTAAGAGCGTACGCGCTAAAATTACGAATTCAACTCATAATCAGAATTAGTTCACTTCTCCTTTGATGATCATATCTCTTTTTGGTGCATCACTAATTTTGATTAACAAAAGTTAATTGTTACCAAATTATTTTTTTATTTTTTTAATCATTATCATCAATTGTTGTATCTATTCACAAAAGGAATTCATATAATGTAGCAATGCTTTCTTTGATTTATCATTAATACATAAAAATCTTACCAATTTCGAATTGTTTTATTTATGTATGATGAACACATGAATTTCATGCTCAAGTGCTAGCATAAAATATTATATTCTTTGTATAAATATTACATATATTCCAATAATATGAGTATATATTTACATTCATTTAATCTTATAAAACTATTTTGTCATTCAAACAAAGATAAGAATGAAATAATTAATGAATTTGTTCTATATACATGCATTTAGTTTAAAACACAAAAAGTTGACTTAATAACATCAGATGTAATATAAACTTCATTGCCAAAAGAGTATAAATTGAGAACCATTCTCTACCATTTCTTGTATCTCTCATAGCCTATCTTTCCCTAAGCATCCATTTTCATTGAGCTATGTCTAACTCAATACCTAGCTCTAGTAACCCAATCCCTAGCTCTAGTAACCCTAAGAAGAACAAGGGTCGTAGAAGGATTGAGATGAAAAGGATAGCCTATAGGTTATCCCCTATAGGTTAACCTGATGGGTATCCACCCATTAAGCCCTTATCCGTTATCAGCTTTTAGAAATCTATGGGGTGTCATTAATTAGATCACTTATACCCTGAAATAAATAGTCGATATCATTGTATCATATATATGATGCCCACCTTAATTTTAAATTTTAAATTTCTAACATAAGTTAACTTGGTATAAACAAACCCCTTCTCTTTTTTATTCCCAAGAAAAGGTAACACTTGACACCTTACAGATTACAAACATGAGATACATATGTGCTTATGCTGTTTTTTCTCTTATTGAATTAAAATTTTAGACATGATTAGTTCCTAAAAACGTGAATTGTATACACCTCATTTTTAGGAATTTCTTAATCATTAACAAAGTCATCCACGGTACATATTCTTCCTTAAATTTTTAGTTAATTAATGACTAAAGTGTCACATGTTCTCATTTATACGGATGAAGACTTTGTTTGGATAAACTAGCTTGTAGTTATAAAATTGTAGCTATAAATGTAGCTGAAAACTTGTAGTTGTGAAGGTAGCTTAAAACTTATAGTTCTGAAGGTAGCTAAAACCTTATAGTTGTGCAGATAGTGTATTAAACTAGAACTATTCAATAAAACTAACATTGTGACTAGCTAAAATTTGAAAATGACTAAAAATGAAATATATTATATATTTAATTATTTATTAATTGGAGTAATTAGATACATAGATAATTTAAAAAATTTATTTATTTTTATATTTTAGTTATAATTGGATATGTAATATTTTACTTATTTGTTTGTTTTATTTTAATATATGTATATATATATATACATATATATATATGTTCACTTTTTTTTCAAAAATGTAATTAACATAAATTTATAATGTTATTCCACTTTTGACACTATATATCGATAAAATATATATTTTTGGTATGACCAATAATACGTCCTCACCTTTTTTGGTATGTGGTTGACCTCTCAACAAGTGTTACTCATAGGAATCGAATTCTTGAACTTTAGTTCTTTTTGAGAATCTAGTTGGACCTTACGAGGGAAATAAGAGAAAGTGAGTGGTCGAGAGATGTAGGAGCCAAAGGAGGCCAAGACTTTGTTGGGGGCACTTCTTTTACTAGAAGAGGCAAGGGTCACTACCGTGACAAATAGAAAAGTGTCAAACGGAGTTGTCAACATTCTCCACATAGGATCAGCTCCAGGTTTCAGGGATGTTTCATTCTTAGAGGGTATTACAAGACTCTCCATAATTCTTGCACAACCTACTTTTTAACGAACATACCAGAGAGTCGTGATATTGTAGAGATGTGGGTGGCCTTTCTGAAGTATAGAAGTCTGAAGAATGTCATAATTCCTCAAAAAATGGACAAGAGGGGAAAGAAGTTCGACCTTTGTTAGATATTAACAACATGATGATGCATGGTTTATTGATAGATCCTTACTAAAGCTCTGGATTGGTAACTATAAAGTAGGTATTAATAGGCCAAGATTTGGAAGATGGGGAAACAAAAAAGATGGAGGGACTAGAGGTCACTTTGAATACACAAAAGAGGGTGAAGGTAGTTCATCCAATTGCTGATGGGAACAATAATTTTGTACATTCTTCTTGAAAAGAAGAATAGATCAAAGGCAAAGCTAGAAAAAAGGTAGTTCAGTTAAGTGACAAGTGTGGCCCAATCTATAATGTTTGTAGTGACACTATCAATGTCTTCAGGAAGAATGTTATTGGAAAAACTATAGATTGGGAAGACTTGGATGACATTCAGAATATCATATCTAAGGAAGGAATTTTACTCATTTAGGAGGAATGTTAGTGTTGCTTGAAGGTGAGACAAAAGAAGATGTAGAGGTTCTTAAGAGATGTAAAGAGTCTTGGTGTATCTCCTTTTTTTAAGAAATAAGGAGATGGTTCCATATGAGATGTCTAAGGACAGATTGGTGTAGGTTCGATGTTATGGTACACCTCTTTAGGCTTGGTCAAGGATTTTTTTTCCTGCCTTTTTGTGAAAAAAATTGGGCAAATCACTAAGTTGGATGATTCAATAATCAATATGGAAAATCTTGTTTTTGGTAGCTTTCTTATTCTTACCCAACAATTAAGGTGTACTGACTTTGTCTAAACAGTGAGGATAAGGACCTTGATGTGTGACATTAGATTGGTGGAAAAACTTTCCCCCTTCCCGATTGGGAGTTCAAAGGTTCTAGAGAAAGATGGCTCATATGACTTTGATTCAAAAGATGAAGAAGGATGGCAAGATCAAAACCAAGATTGGGATGAAGCTTCCTTCTCCAATGAATAAGTTGATGATGTGGACAAGTAAGCATATTTATTGACTATAAGGCGATAATCCCCTCAGATATTGTGAAATACTGTAGGGGAAAAGGTTGATGTTGACTCATCCTCCAACTTAGGTGTTGATGGCTCAGACATGCTAGAAGCTTTGGAAGGAAGGGGAGTTGAGAGTAGCAAATCCAGTCTCTGTGATTCCTAAAAGCAATTTGGCTCCTAATCATTTTAGTGATTCAAAGCTCATAGAAGATTTGAATCCTCTATCTTGGAAAAAGAGAGAGAGGTGTGGGAAGAGATGGAATGACGATAGCAACAAGAAAGGCAAAGTAGTATTGTGGGGTCATTACGTCGGAATTAATATTTAACAACGTCCATTCAACAACACTTGTGTGTTGAACGTTGTGTAATATAAGGCAAAAAGGAATCAACAATACTTAGTGAAGTAAGTGTTGCTAAATGTGATAGGTGAATTTACATTCAACGGTGGTTGGTTCAGTGAGTGTTATTGAATGTATGAGTCAAAGATTTAATAGCGCTCAATGAAGCGAGCATTGTTGTTTCTCACACATTTAATAGCGCTTGCTTCAGTGAGCGTTGTTAAAATCTGTTTTTAACTAATGCATTATCATGTTATATGAGACTTGTGTTAGAGTTGTAGAGTAAGGTCTTAATTGTTTAATTTGAGCATTGTAATTGCTTTAGATTAGTCTATGTTTTTGTTGTAAAAAGTGTTGTAACTTTGGGAATCTCAAGGTGTCTTACCACCAACGAGATTGTGTTGTATCTTCATTAGCTTAGAGATCTTGATAGAAAGGATAAGGTTCTTGGCTGGGGCTACACCGCAAGAATAGTTTTCTTGGGCGGTAGGAAGGGAGTCAAACCAAGGGATAAGGTTCTTTAGTTTCAAGAAAGAGTCTAAGTGTTGTAATTAGAAGAATTGTTTGTAAAACGTTATTTCAATTATTGTGAAGAAAAATCTCCTAGATCAGCCGGGAGGCCTGGATGTAGTTTGCAAGTGGACCCGCAAACGAACCAGGATACATAAAAACCTTGTTGCAAGCTTTCTCTTTCCCTCTCTCTCTTTATTTCTTTAATCGATTACTTTGTATAGTTGTTTTAATTGTAATAATATGTTTCTATGCTATATTGTTGTAACACTGATATATCTGTTAGCTCTGTATATTTGCTTCGATCTCAGTTGATTGTCGTGTAAGAAACCGAATCTATTTGTGTAATCTGAGCTATTTTAATCGATTAAGTTGATTGCGTTAATCAAATTATTCCTTCTCTGTTAAACGATTAATCTGGGGTTATTTCAGCATTATTTGTTGTTTGCGAAAAGCGGATACTCTGACTGCTACACCTATTCAACCCCCCTTCTATGTGTATTTTAGCCACTAATACCTACCACTTTCTATGTTTTAAGGAGAGAACTTGGAATTCTTGATGAACAATATCTTGATTAAAACTATCTAGATGTTTAGTTTATGTCTTGCCTCTGTACGTTTATTAGTCTCTTGATTTAAAGGAAATGCGTTAAAATGCGAAATGATATCTCATGATAACTTCTTTTTGTGATTTCATATGTTTAGATCAATCCGTTAGAATGCATGCATAAGTCCCAAAGAGTTGAAACCGTTCTACTTGTTAAAACCTTTTTTTTACCGTATTTAATCGATTAAGCATTTAATGTTAATAGATTACCTGGGCATCAGTTTTTGAAAACTCATTTTTCATATGATTTTAATCGATAAACCATGCCCGTTAATCGATTAAAACCAGCAGTTCAAGTGCAGACAGCACTTCGGTTTCACGCTTTTTCGGCAT
>NW_017719434.1:0-219 GCF_001865875.1 Lupinus angustifolius
TCTAACCCTCTCAAACCCCCTAGAAATCTCAAATTTCATCCATATTCCACTACATTCCCGTTTTCCCCAAACCAAAACCCTAGGTTAGGTTTGCCACACTCCTTCTCTGTTTTTGGTCCAACATCAATTCGGGTTCTGCGCAACAATGGAGCAAAGTCACCCAAAAAGGTTCAAAACTCCTGCCAATCGAGGAAGAAGACCGGAAGCTGGCTCATCCTC
>NW_017719435.1:0-536 GCF_001865875.1 Lupinus angustifolius
TGAGATTAGTGATGAACTGTTTATGAATTTTGGTGGATTATCATCTTCGGGTTATGGAATAGAAGACTGCTCATGGGTTAAGGATAATTTTGATCCTACTAAGGTGTATAAGTCATTTCTTAGAGGACCTCATTTGTATATTCAGGGACAACTAACCAAGGTTAGGTCATTATCTGTTGAGAACAGGCTGCTGCACTATATCATCGCTTATATTCTGGTGCAGAGGAAAACAAATCATGCATAGCCCACTGTGAATGATTTGCGTTTCATGTACGTTGTTAAGAATAATGTGATGATTAACTGGCCTGAGGAAATATTGAAGATTATGAATAGTTTTTCTCTGCCGCAGTCAAAGCTGCTTCCCTATAGTATCTTTATCTCACAGATTGTGGATTATTTGCATATTGACGTTTCTGACACCATTATTGTTGAGTATACTGATAAGGATCATCTGGTTGGTGAGAGTCTGATTCATAAGATGGGTATCTACAAGTACGACACTACTTGGCAATACCAGGAGGACTACACTACTATTG
>NW_017719436.1:0-250 GCF_001865875.1 Lupinus angustifolius
AAGAGCATTTGTTCAAGCCACCGAAAATAAAACAGGTTAATAGTTAAATCCCAAATTAAGTCATTAACTTTGTTTTATGTTTAACTACATATCTCTGTCTACTTTTAACCTGGGTTATCTTTTTGATAATATCAAAATGGGGAGAAAGGTTGTTTTGTTTGTTGTTTGATTGTGCAGGTTGATCTTAATACTACTTCCGAAATATTCGCGCATCATATCAATCAGTGCCAATACAATCTTCAAGCTAATT
>NW_017719437.1:0-627 GCF_001865875.1 Lupinus angustifolius
ATTCTGTAAAATCTGTTTTTAACTAATGCATTATCATGTTATATGAGACTTGTGTTAGAGTTGTAGAGTAAGGTCTTAATTGTTTAATTTGAGCATTGTAATTGCTTTAGATTAGTCTATGTTTTTGTTGTAAAAAGTGTTGTAACTTTGGGAATCTCAAGGTGTCTTACCACCAACGAGATTGTGTTGTATCTTCATTAGCTTAGAGATCTTGATATAAAGGATAAGGTTCTTGGCTGGGGCTACACCGCAAGAAAGGTTTTCTTGGGGGGTAGGAAGGGAGTCAAACCAAGGGATAAGGTTCTTTAGTTTCAAGAAAGAGTCTAAGTGTTGTAATTAGAAGAATTGTTTGTAAAACGTTATTTCAATTATTGTGAAGAAAAATCTCCCAGATCAGCCGGGAGGCCTGGATGTAGTTTGCAAGTGGACCCGCAAAAACCAGGATAAAAACCTTGTTGCAAGCTTTATCTTTCCCTCTCTCTCTTTATTTCTTTAATCGATTACTTTGTATAGTTGTTTTAATTGTAATAATATGTTTCTATGCTATATTGTTGTAACTCTGATATATCTGTTAGCTCTGTATATTTGCTTCGATCTCAGTTGATTGTCGTGCAAGAAACCGAATCT
>NW_017719438.1:0-505 GCF_001865875.1 Lupinus angustifolius
GATGAACAATATCTTGATTAAAACTATCTAGATGTTTAGTTTATGTCTTGCCTCTGTATGTTTATTAGTCTCTTGATTTAAAGGAAATGCGTTAAAATGCAAAATGATATCTCATGATAACTTCTTTTTGTGATTTTATATGTTTAGATTAATCCGTTAGAATGCATGCATAAGTCCCAAAGAGTTGAAACCGTTCTTCTTGTTAAAAACTTTTTTTTACCGTATTTAATCGATTAAGTAATTAATGTTAATCGATTACCTGGGCATCAGTTTTTGAAAAATTATTTTTCATATGATTTTAATCGATAAACCATGCCTGTTAATCGATTAAAACCAGTAGTTCAAGTGCAGACAACACTTCGGTTTCACGCTTTTTCGGCATTTTTCTCCATTTCCTCTTGCTTTTGAGTCTCTGTAACTGTGATACAACTGACCCAAGTGCATTAATCTAGATAAACCTCACCCCTAACCCTCTCTAATCTCCTAGAAATCTCCAATTTCATCC
>NW_017719439.1:0-392 GCF_001865875.1 Lupinus angustifolius
GGTTAGGTTTGCCACACTCCTTCTCTGTTTTTGGTCCAACATCAATTCGGGTTTTGCACAACAATGGAGCAAAGTCACCCAAAAAGGTTCAAAACTCCTGCCAATCGAGGAAGAAGACCGGAAGCTGGCTCATCCTCCACTCGGGACTGTGGTGACCCATTCTACTCGCTCATTCTACAAGAGACCCGTTCGGCTAAGTTTCAAGGATGAAAACCCACGTATGTAAGGTATGTTGATCTAACCTGGATGGCGGAACAGAATTTCAGTTTCCCGCATGATATGGAGGCTCAGGGAGCCGTTAAATTTCTGGAATTAAAGGGACAAGTTTACCCTGCTCTAGTTAGGGAATTTTATGCAAATTTCAGATATAAGGATGGTAAATACTGGTCTAT
>NW_017719440.1:0-507 GCF_001865875.1 Lupinus angustifolius
ATGAATGTTGGTGGATTATCATCTTCGGGTTATGGATAGGAGACTGCTCATGGGTTAAGGATAATTTTGATCCTAATGCGGTGTATAAGTCATTTCTTAGAGGACCTCATTTGTATATTCAGGGTCAACTAACCAAGGTTGGGTCATTCTCTGTTGAGAACAGGCTGCTGCATTATATCATCGCTTATATTCTGGTGCATAGGAACACAAATCATGCATAACCCGCTGTGAATGATTTGTGTTTCATGTACGTTGTTAAGAATAATGTGATGATTAACTGGCCTGAGGAAATATTGAAGATTATGAATAGTTTTTCTCTGTCGTAGTCAAAGCTTGTTCCCTAAAGTATCTTTATCTCACGGATTGTGGATTATTTGCATATTGACGTTTCTGACACCATTATTGTTGAGTATACTGATAAGGATCATCTGGTTGGTGAGAGTCTGATTCATAAGATGGGTATCTACAAGTACGACACTACTTGGCAATACCAGGAGGACTACACTA
>NW_017719441.1:0-457 GCF_001865875.1 Lupinus angustifolius
TTATGCTAATTGCTATTTGATATGGTAAATCTTGTATGTCGTTCACTCTACCTATTAGTTATTTTATTGTCTAAACAAGAGCATTTGTTCAAGCCACCGAAAATAAAACAGGTTAATAGTTAAATCCCAAATTAATTCATTAACTTTGTTTTATGGTTAACTACATATCTCTGTCTACATTTAACCTGGGTTATCATTTTGATAATATCAAAAGGGGGAGAAAGGTTGTTTTGTTTGTTGTTTGATTGTGCAGGTTGATCTTAATACTACTTCCGAAATATTCGCGCATCATATCAATCAGTGCCAATACAATCTTCAAGCTAATTCATCAAACAAATGGTGTAATGTTTGTCATCATCAAAAAGGGGGAGATTGAAAGTGCGCATGTCAAGAGGAGCACTTTGGAAAGCTTGCTCACTATGTGTTTTGGTTTTGATGAGGACAAATCGTGTTTCAT
>NW_017719442.1:0-623 GCF_001865875.1 Lupinus angustifolius
TAATTGCTGCATCTATATGACATTGCATTTGTGAGATTAGAAAAGAGAGAATTCTATGCTTTAGGATTGAGAGGCATTTCATGTTTAATTTCTCATCATTTCATCTCACATGTTCATGCATTCATTGATGTTTTTGGAAAGATTTCATATTCTGTAAAATCTGTTTTTAACTAATGCATTATCATGTTATATGAGACTTGTGTTAGTGTTGTAGAGTAAGGTCTTAATTGTGTAATTTGAGCATTGTAATTGCTTTAGATTAGTCTATGTTTTTGTTGTAAAAAGTGTTGTAACTTTGGGAATCTCAAGGTGTCTTACCACCAACGAGATTGTGTTGTATCTTCATTAGCTTAGAGATCTTGATAGAAAGGATAAGGTTCTTGGCTGGGGCTACACCGCAAGAAAGGTTTTCTTGGGCGGTAGGAAGGGAGTCAAACCAAGGGATAAGGTTCTTTAGTTTCAAGAAAAAGTCTAAGTGTTTTAATTAGAAGAATTGTTTGTAAAACGTTATGTCAATTATTGTGAAGAAAAATCTCCTAGATCAGCCGGGAAGCCTGGATGTAGTTTGCAAGTGGACCCGCAAACGAACCAGGATAAAAACCTTGTTGCAAGCTTTTTATTTC
>NW_017719443.1:0-852 GCF_001865875.1 Lupinus angustifolius
TGTATTTTAGCCACTAATACCTACCACTTTCTATGTTTTAAGGAGAGAACTTGGAATTCTTGATGAACAATATCTTGATTAAAACTATCTAGATGTTTAGTTTATGTCTTGCCTCTATATGTTTATTAGTCTCTTGATTTAAAGGAAATGCGTTAAAATGCAAAATGATATCTCATGGTAACTTCTTTTTGTGATTTCATATGTTTAGATTAATCCGTTAGAATGCATGCATAAGTCCCAAAGAGTTGAAACTGTTCTGCTTGTTAAAAACGTTTTTTTACCGTATTTAATCGATTAAGCATTTAATGTTAATCGATTACCTGGGCATCAGTTTTTGAAAAATTATTTTTCATATGATTTTAATCGATAAACCATGCCTGTTAATCGATTAAAACCAGCAGTTCAAGTGCAGACAGCACTTTGGTTTCACGCGTTTTCGGCATTTTTCTCCATTTCCTCTTGCTTTTGAGTCTCTGTAACTGTGATACAACTGACCCAAGTGCATTAATCTAGATAAACCTCACCCCTAACCCTCTCTAATCCCCTAGAAATCTCAAATTTCATCCATATTTCACTTCATTCCCGTTTTCCCCAAATCAAAACCCGAGGTTAGGTTTGCCACACTCCTTCTCTATATTTGGTCCAACATCAATTCGGGTTCTGCACAACAATGGAGCAAAGTCACCCAAAAAGGTTCAAAACTCCTGCCAATCGAGGAAGAAGACCGGAAGCTGGCTCATCCTCCACTCGGGACTGTGGTGACCCATTCTACTCGCTCATTCTGCAAGAGACCCGTTTGGCTAAGTTTCAAGGACGAAAACCCACGTATGTAAGGTATGTTGATCTAACCTG
>NW_017719444.1:0-732 GCF_001865875.1 Lupinus angustifolius
TTCCTCTGCACCAGAATATAAGCGATGATATAATGCAGCAGCCTATTCTCAACAGATAATGACCCAACCTTGGTCAGTTGACCCTGAATATACAAATGAGGTCCTCTAAGAAAAGACTTATACACCTCAGTAGGATCAAAATTAGCCTTAACCCATGAGTAGTCTCCTATTCCATAACCCGAAGATGATAATCCACCAACATTCATAAACAGTTCATCACTAATCTCAAACAGTTTACGAGAAATCATACACCAGTATTTACCATCCTTATATATGAAATTTGCATAAAATTCCCTAACTAGAGCAGGGTAAACTTGTCCCTTTAATTCCAGAACTTTAACGGCTCCCTGAGCCTCCATATCATGCGGGAAACTGAAATTCTGTTCCGCCATCCAGGTTAGATCAACATACCTTACATACGTGGGTTTTCGTCCTTGAAACTTAGCCAAACGGGTCTCTTGCAGAATGAGCGAGTATATGGGCTTAATAAAGCTTCTCGTCAATGGAATCACAAATTTCATCAAGTTATTACCTCGCATGGTTTTGAGGCAAATAAAGTTGAAGATTATGTATACCATAAGTTCAGTGGGAGTAAATTTATCTTCATGGTATTTTGTGTCGATGATATACTGCTTGTTAGTAGTGATATGGGACTATTGCATGAGTCCAAGGGATTTCTAATGAAGAATTTCGAAATGAAAGATCTTGGGGAAGCTTCTTTTGTATTAGGTA
>NW_017719445.1:0-1260 GCF_001865875.1 Lupinus angustifolius
CAAAAATGACCTTGAAAGATACGAGATTGAAAAGATTCTTTATGCATCTGCAGTAGGAAGTCTAATGTATGCTCAAGTTTGCACACGTCCCGACATAGCATTTGTTGTGGAAGTTTTGGGCAGATATTTGAGTAATCCTAGAATACATCATTGGAAGGCAGTCAAATGTGTTATGCATTACTTAAAGAGAACAAATGATTACATGTTCACTTATTGGATGTCTGAGAATTTAGAGATCATTGGGTACTCTGAATCCAATTTTTGGGTGTCTAAGACAATAGACACTCCACCTCTAGATATGTGTTTATCTTGGCTGAAGGTGCTATATCTTGGAAGTAGGCTAAACAGACGCTCATAGCTCCTTCAATCATGGTTGTAGATTTCATGGTTTGTTTTGAAACATCAGACCATGGCATATGGTTGCAGAATTTTGTCACTAGCTTACGTGTGGTCGATGGTATTGAAAGACCATTGAGGAATTATTGTGACAACAATTCCATGGTTCTTTACTCCAACAACAACAGGAGTTCTACAAAGTCAAAATTCATTGACATAAAGTTTCTGGTTGTTAAAGAAAGTATTCAAGTAGACAAATATTCTTTACTCCACGGTTTTATGCTAGTTGATCCACTGACTAAGGGTTTGGTACATAAAGTCTTTCCTGAGCATATTGCTCATATGAGTATTGCTCCTTAGGATACCTTAGTTCAGTGGGAGTCTATATGTTTTATGATTTACTTTGGACGTCATATATAGTTTTATGCATAATAAAGTTTATGGTGTATTGTCCTATTTTGAACTTATGTATTGCAACTATTGTGTTGCAATTAAAGAATTTGGATTGATCTCACTAAAGTATAAAGAAGGACTATTTGGAAATAGACATGTATGAGATCACATTGGATAAAATTTCCATGTCACGCATCCATATTTGATCTATGTCATTGAGTATATTAATATGGTGATCATCGTGGTCGAGTCACACTTTCATGTGATGAAAGTCGCGGTGGTTCCATAGTTGATATATGAGATGAAAAAGATTGTATTAAGGAGAAGTCTGAATGTAAATAGCATACAGATGCACGCCTAAAGAACCTGTGATATAATTGTATCAAGAAGATATGAAGCCCAAGTGAGATATTTTTAGGTGTTAAGATGTTCATAAAAAAATGTTGTATTTATTTTAGTTGACTTACTTTAAAGTGGTAAGAATAACTAAAAGATGTTTAGTGTAAAATATTAAATTAAGAGTCATTCTTT
>NW_017719446.1:0-6499 GCF_001865875.1 Lupinus angustifolius
CTCATGGATGAAATGATTTAAAAGATATATGCATATGAGACATGTATTAGGTGCCCTAAGCCTTCGACTCAACTTAAACTAGAATCTAGTCTAAGCCTAGTACCAAACAAAGACTTCAGCACGTTGATTTGTTGGTGATCTTCAAGCTCTTTTAGGCACAAGTTGTCCTCATCAAAACCATGACATTCAAGGAGAGCTTTCCAAAGTGTTCCTCTTGACATGCACACTTTCAATATGTTCATGAATATTTGTTTTAGTAGTATACTTGAAATAATGAATATTTGTTCATATCAAGTAAGCTCACCTACAAATAGAGAACCTAGAGACCCGACACACTCAGGTGAGGAGAAAACATCGTGACACAGTGGTGCCCAAATATGCATCAGGACCTCCAAACTCCCTCACAAGTTTGGAGTTGCCTTGGGTATTAAGAAGGCTTGTACTTAATCAATTGCCTTTTTGTTTGGATTAAGTATAGTAACATTTCTTATACCGATTTATGTTATGTTTATATATGCAAATACCATGTTTACTCTTGAATTATAATGTTTGAATGATTATTATGTGAATAATATATATGTGATAATTGTTAAATTCAAGGTTTAAAATGATATTCAGGCTCTTCTCGCTGAAGCAAGACAACTCTCGCTGGAGCGAGAAGTGTCTGGAGAAAACAAGTGTTTTAGCTCGGGGCGAGACATATCTCTTGATCTAATATTGGCACCAAGAGAACTGATTGTTTTCTCGCTTAAGCCACAAATGCCTCAAAAATGGATGTGCCCTCACTTGAGCGAGACAGCTCTCGGTTGAGCGAGAGGGCTCCATACAGACAAGACTTCTTTTTAAGTCATCTGAACGATAAATCTCATATATACAAGAGCCTAATGGCATGTTTGCCATCAAGAAGTTGAAAAGGAAAATAACTACATGAAATTCTTGAAAGTAATAAAAGTAAGGAATTGTTTTGTTAAAGGCGAGTCCCAAGGGTGTGATATTATACCAACGCAGCGAGATCGTTTGACCGTAAGAGGCTTGGCTACAGGAGTCATCCAGGATAATTCAACCATGGTGCTGAGAATTATTATGTTGTGCCCATGCAGCAAGATCGTCTGGCCGTAAGAGGCTTGGCTTGAGAACCGTCCAGGATAATTCAATGATGGTTCGTAGTGGTGCCGAAATTATTCTCTTTTTGTTTATATGTTAAGATCGGGACCCACTAGAAGCATTCCCGATGGGAGATGTCTTAGGATGGACAAATCGCTAGAAAAGATGGATTAAAAGACATAATTTGCTAATTATATGGGAGATGAATGAGCCCCGAGATGTGTTTGAGGGACGGTGTTGATGGCGGTGATTTGTCAACAAAGTCTTGAGGGAGAGTCTAGGTGAGACGAGTCCCATGTATTCCTGAATGAGGTATTCTATTGGATTGGACAGTGCTCACAGCGCAAACTAGACGATCTCTGACAACCCCTCTTTGCAATCATGATTGGTGAGAGGGATTCCTAGAAAGTGTTTGATACGACACCATCTTGAAATGCATAGTTCCGTTGGAACATATTGGTCATATATCCTTCCGAGGAATAATTTTGGTGCAATCAAATCGGCTTGTTATGGGAACTGTACTCTCGGTTAATTCCGAATAGTTATTGGGAGGATAAAGGATTAAGGATGGTGGAATCATGCCTCACATTGAATACATGATATTCTTCGACATTGATTCTATATTCTTGAGTTTTATACTTCATTCATCATTATTATATGCTTGTATGATCACATGATATATATGTACTCATGTGTTGTCTTGGTGTATTATTCCGTGTAATTCCACTACGTCGATGACAAGTTTTTCATAGATGTTTTCCTCCCTCTCTTTTCTTCCGGTGTATTTGTACGCATGTTTAGATGGACCCATCAACACTGATCCGAGGTTATCGCTTCACTATGTCCTAGGAGGGGACATGGAGTGTTGAGGGTATTTGGCACACTTACACAGGTCCTTACGACCTAGAGCTGGATTGGGTAAGCAATGGCTCAGTTCTGCATCTTCCACCTTACTACGCAGTACGGGAGGGATCATTCACTTTGCCCGACCGAAGACATGCAACCGTCAGACTTTCTGTATTGGCTGATGCTCGAGGCGTACCAGAAGTTGTTAGGACCTGGCCCCAAACAGGAATTTCATCATCAGGATCTATGCCAAGAGAGACAGACGGGGCCATGCTAAGGGAGTACACCCTGGACCCCTCGATGGATTGGTGAGCGGATGAAGTGGATGAGGAGGAAGACAATGGCGACTATGTAGAGCTTATCTTTTTATGAATGGATGTAGAAATGAATAAGTATATGAATATATGAACGATGTTTTTAGGTTGATGAATGTATGGATGATATACATTTTACTTTTCGAATGGATGAATTTTTGAGTTGTGTATTTTTTAATATATGTATGCATGAATGGGTGAATGAATGTTCAAATGATGTATTTTGTTTTACATGAACGAATGAGTCAATGGATGTTTGAATTATATATTTTTGAATGTATGAATGAATGCATATGTGAATGAATAAATGAGTGAATAGATAATTGAATGAATAAATGAGTAATAATATTTCAATTATGTAGTTTTTGTTTTTGAGTTATTTGTTTATGGATGAAATGTGTAATAATAATGCAAAATACATGTCCTTAGGGTAATGAACCCTATCTTATGTTAATTTAGTCATTATTACAACATATGAAGTGTCACAATGAATTGCCACATGTCATATAGTTCATGATATCCCAATGTAAAGATGAGTTACTTTTAGAATGGTGGATGCTATGAAGATTACTTTACTTTGCCTGAAGATAATATGTGCCTTTGGTGTAGGGATATCAATGTGCAATGATATCCATTACAATTAGGGCTTAGGATGATGTTTGGGTCACTTTATTTAAGGAATATTAGTCTCGCCTTATATTGAGAATTAAATAGAAAAAATTGTTGACGGGTGCAAATAAATGTATGCTTAATGTGTCCTAAATGAGGTATAATTACAAGATTTTGGCTAATCTAAAAGTCACAACCCTATGGTGAGGCAATAGGTATTGTTTAAGGTGTACTCAATAAAAGCTTTAGACTTGTAGTTTACTAAAGTGCATCTAATCTCGAAAGAAAGGAAACCAAATATTAGTTAGAAATGAGAGGAGACTAGCCCCGAAGTGCATATCTGACAATACCAAGAATAATTTAGGTGATTTGTCATGCTAATACTAGTGAGACAACGTCTGACACAAGACAAAGCGGATGTCCTTCCCATCTCAATCCTAATCTTTAATGTCCGGGTTCATGACATATGTGTACAAACTTTAGTGTACAACAATGTTAGTTATGACAAGATAGTAGGGAATCAATACTACCTAATTCTTCGTAGAAAAATATTTGTTTGTTGGATTTATTTTATTTATTAGATGATTTAGCATTATTTATTTTTTGAAAGATGATTTAGCAATTATTTATGAGGCAACAACTCTCGTATTCACACCATATATCAGCTTAAAGGGATCAATTTTAATTAATTATACATTTCAAGTGAATTAGGCGACATCATTCGTGTCTGCACCACATATTGACTGAAAGAGATATATTTTAAATCAACTACTCACTTCAAGGTGAGTTAGATGACAACACTCATGTTTGCACCATAATCCTTTTTTAGGGAATCTTTTTTTTAATTAGTTACCTGCTTACAAAACTTAAGTGACTCAGGTAGCAATACTCTTGTCCGCAACACAACACAAATAAAAAGAAAATAATTGAGAAGAAGAATTTTTATTTACTACATCTGAAATGTTTACATTTTTATTTAATTAGAAGAAGGATATTTGCTTAATTATATACACATCATTTATAAAAGAAAATAAATATTTATTATTATTATTGAAAATAAAAAAACTAATAAGTTAACCATTATTTAGTGATATAAAAAATAATTATCACCATAAAAACTATATAAAAATGAAAAACAAAGATAAATAGAATGTGCATAACTACATCTCCCAATAGAAAGGAGAAGGGGTTCACCACAAATTTCTCTCTACGTAAGATATCTGAAAGGATTTTTATTTATTAGATGATTTGGCATTATTTTTTTCTTGGTGTTTTTCTTCTTTGTTTTTCAGGAGCTCAAGACCTCTATTTGTAGGAGGAATTTAACATATATTGAAAGCTAAAGATAATCTCTCTAATTCATATCTCCAATCAATTAAATCATTTTACTTTTTAGAATCAAATATGTTATTAATTGAATTTATTATGAAATTTGAATATTAGATATAATATAGCTTCCAAATTATCTAGAAATATCTCATCAAAATTTTATAAAGTCGCTGAATATTATTGTTATACTTATATTGATTCGACTTTAAAATTGTGGTATCCGAACTGCTTTTGTTTAGTAAAAATCTCATGGAGACTTTATAAATATCCTAACACTCTATGGCATAACCCACTTATAAGTATAGAACATATTACTTGAGTTTTATGGAGTCTAAGTGACTAGAATTTTTTTAATTATTTTTATATAAGAAATGAAAATCGAAGAGTAATCTTATTTTTTTATATAAAAATAGAATCTTTCAATTACTAGGCTAATAAGAGTTTATAAAGTGACTTAAAACTATTTTTTATTTAAAAAGGCAAAAAAATGAGAAACAAGTGAAAATTGAGTCATTTTCTATCCTTAACTAATTATGATGTAATTATTCGTGTATTTTAAAATGCAACTCAAGCAAATTGATATTAAATTAATTTGATCTTGTTTGCTTAACTTTAGATTTCAAACTTAATTTATTCATTGATCAAATTTTGATGAAATCAATTCTCAAAAGAATTAAATATTTTTATCTTAGTGATTTATGTAACTAAATCAATTAAATCTATTTGATTTAATATAATTTGCTTATTTTATATTGCAATTCTTAATTTATTTTTTGATCAAATTTTGATGTCAGAAAATCTCTAATGATTCAAACATTTTAATTAGTGATTTTTAATATACTTTTCAGGTTTATATTTTTGTAATTTTTTATTTTATAAAATGATCTAAGTAAAATTAGGTGTCCATAGACTTCGGGTAGCATATATATGAATATTATGTTAGATGAGTGAACACAATAGACAATATAAGATTAGAAATGAACATACTATTCGATAAAATTTGAGTAGCTCATATTATAGAAAAGATGATAGTATCGTGTTTTATGTGATTTAGGCATTTGTGAAGAAAACTAGTAGAAACCCATGTAGCGATAGTAGATTGAGTTCCTAGAAATTGAGGATACCAAAAAATCATAGGGAAAATGATAAATAACGACTTAGAAATTAATGATGTATCAATAAACATAATTTATTATATAATATTAGTGTCGTTTGATCCATGTAATCCGATTTAAGCAATACCATTGAAATATTGATTATTACCAATATTAAGTTGTAACATAATAAACTTAATATAATAATTAAACAGTGGAACTCTCTTATCTAATAGATTAGTCTTTTGATTAAATTACACTGACATCCCCTGAGTTTTAGCGAAATTACACAAACCACCCCTTACTTTTTACTACTACCCAAACCCCCTAATTTGTATACTTTCATTACATTATTCACTTATGCACGAAAAATAAGTATAAAATTTTAAACAAAAAAGTGATGAATATAATTTAGTTAAACAAAACATGGTATATTGTGGAGATAAAACCAAATAATATACGAGTCAATACATTCTGGTTCGTTACGCCATAGTATAAAAGAGATTTAAACACTATCTCTTCAGAATTGTTGATGTATTTTGTAAACAAAAATAATAAAGATACATTAATCTGTATATTATTTGGACTTGTCTCCATAATATACGATGTTTTGTTTAACTTAATTGCATTTATCACATTTTTTTGTTTAAAAAATTACATTTATATCTCATGCAGGAGTTATCAGTGTAATGAAAGTATAAAATTATAGGGTTTGTGTAGGTGTAGAAAAGTGAGGGGTGATTTATGTAATTTCACTAAAACTTAGTGGGTGTTAGTGTAATTTACTCTAGTCTTTTTGGTTGACTCTCCTCATGTCCTTAAGTCCTAACAATCGGTGCTTTCATTGAGAATTGTGTCATAGAAAAGGACTACCTGTAGGCTGGATTAAGATATATTACCGAACATTGATAGGTGAGTGAATCCACCAAAAGAGAAAATGCTACTACCATCAAGTCAGTATCGATATAGTGAAAGTCGTCATTGACGTCAACCCTTAAAGGAGACAGCAACGTTAGGAGTCCCACAATGGGTAGCATAATAAACTCAATATGATACTTAAGCCAAGATGCTCTCTCACCTAATAGGCTAGTCTTTTGGGTTGGCTATCTTTATATGCTTAAGTCCTAACTCATTATTCAAAATAAAGTTTTTAATGATTTCACATTTTAAATATTTTTTAATCTTACCTCAAGCATATTCTAT
>NW_017719447.1:0-1678 GCF_001865875.1 Lupinus angustifolius
TCATATTTTAATACTAACCCAAGTGTTTTTTATAAGACTATTTTGAGTTTATAGTTTTGGTCCTTTGTAATGATCTTCCCAATCTACAATTCATTACAATTTCTATCATTATTTGTCGAACAGAAAATACGTGTAGCAAAAATGACAATAATAATTTGATTAATAATTATAATAATAATTTGATTGTTTAGTTTTGAAGATTTTTATGCTTAGATTTGAGAGAAAAATGCCTAAAATTCTCTTGAACTTTTTGCATTTGTTAGTTCTCGACTTAAACTATTTTTTATTCTTAATTACCCATTAAATTTTACATGTTCTTGAAATTGGTTTCTATAAATATTTTATTAAATTAGTCAAAGACATTAAGGAAATCGTTGCAATCAGAACTATGAGAATAACAGTGCAACAATGTAAACTAGTCAATGTTGATATTCGAAGAAAATCGTCATCAAAATACAAAAAAATCATAAAATTTAATATATTTTTATAGACTTTTCCCTATATTTTAAGAGAATTCCTTTATATCTTTTATTTTAACAATAGATTAAAATAAGATTTTATTGGAAGAGTTAATGGGTATGCAGAAGAAGTGGTGATCTATTCCACACAAGTGTAAAGAAAAGTTAAAACAATCAAATAATCTACATATTTTAATACTTATTATGTATAATAATAATTAAAAGTTGTATATCTTACTTTTAGAATATTCTAAAGATTTAAGTATATTAACTTTATCGTTTCGTCCAAACAAAAACATTATTTCTAAGTTGTCATATATTCTAAATAATTATAAACTATATCGAAATCACAGTTTCTTCTTTTATTTTTCACACTTGCTTCTCCTTAATATCTATTGATTATACTTTAGCAGCTTGTATCCCATGTATTGTGTATGCATTCTTAAATTTACCGTGCTTTATAAAAGTTATAATAGATTTATTAATCTTAATAAATTTAAGTTTTAACTATAAAACATAATTCCACTTATTACTATAAAATAGTTACGTTGTTGTATGAGACCACATTTTTTTCAGATTTGAATAAATTAGAAAACAACACTGAGTATTTTTTATTTTTGCACTTAATAATTGACATACAATCTATGTATCATACACTGTATCATACATTATAAATTAACGAGGGCTAGAACACATTTATTTAAAATTTTAATTATTTCTTATTACATATTAAAAATTTAATTTTAATTATTTCTTACACTATATCCTTTGAAGTATTCACTGTTCTAATAAAAAAACTTAAAATGGGTCAAACTATCATCATTTATTTTGGAGACAGGTATATAATATAAGGATTTAATGTTTATATTCTGATAGTGTAAGTGTTTTTTATACTGTCAGTAAATCATCCATTATTCATATGTTACTAATCATTGACTCTCAAATAAAAGTAATACAAATCAATGGTGGATGGTGTGCTGACAACATAAAAAACTTTACACTAACGGTGTACATATTTTAAACTCATAATATAATATAATATTTGATATTACTAAGGGTCTCTCCTCACTTTTTGGGTAATGAACTAATCATAGATGTCCCTCCCAACAAATGTTGTTCCCAGTAATTGAACCATTAACCTTTGGGATCCAATTGGGTTATACACTATGAGACTAACGCCTATTAGTTATTATAATATAATATAAGATATTATAAGATCG
>NW_017719448.1:0-307 GCF_001865875.1 Lupinus angustifolius
TGTTACCAAATTATTTTGTTGTTTTTTTAATCATTATCATCAATTGTTGTATCTATTGACAAAAAGAATTCATATAATGTAGCAATGCTTTCTTTGATTTATCATTTATACACAAAAATCTAACCAATTTCGAATTGTTTTATTTACGTATGATGAACACATGAATTTCATGCTCAAGTGCTAGCATAAAATATTATATTCTTTGTATAAATATTACATATATACCTATAATATGAGTATATATTTACATTCATTTAACCTTATAAAACTATTCTGTCATTCAAACAAAGATAAGAATGAATTAATT
>NW_017719449.1:0-298 GCF_001865875.1 Lupinus angustifolius
TTAGTTTATTTGCCAAGTTAAGCATACTTTTCTTAAGATCTTATATTCATTACCACTTCAATATTAGAGTAGCCAAAATTAGGGTGTGAGAACCTAGTCTCTTGTGGACGTAATATTTTTTAGTAATTAATATAAGTGATTATCATTCTACCATTTTAGGACATACACTAAAAGGAGGATTTTAGAACTAGTTGTTTGGCATTAATCAAAGTAAAACATAAGAACTTGTCTAAGTAGTTCAAATTCATAAGAAGTTGAGAAATATTTTCATCATTCAAAATGATCTTGTCTCCTCAAG
>NW_017719450.1:0-2349 GCF_001865875.1 Lupinus angustifolius
GACATAACCCTATACTATACTACAATTGAATCTTGAAAGAGGTGTAAATTGTAAAATAGTAAAGTGTTATCAATAAATTTATTTGTTGAAAACACCTTTTAATATACAAAAGTGATGAAACTAACTTATTAACTTATTTATTGTTATTTACTTTCCACAATTTATTCTTTAATACCAACCTTCCTTAAAGAAGAAGTTTGGTTTATTAATAAAACGAACCCGAAAGGGAGTAAATAAATAAAGGTCACTTAAATTTATTATTCTTTTGTTATTTATTTATTTATTTATTTGTTTCTAACAACTAACTATTCATCACTTTTGTACATTAGAATACCATTAAACCGGTGTTGGAATTTATTCCACAAAATCGAGATGGTATTCAAAGGTACTTAATATTTATGTAATAAGGGATTGCTTATATACCATTTTACCAACATTAGAATTTATTTTAACAAAGCCGAGATGGGGAAAAGAAGGAATAACTCATTCACATGATTATTAAGTAGTAAGTTATAACTGGAATATTCTTGAAACCATTATACCGGCGTTGGAATTTATTTCAACAAAGCCGAGATGGCGAACAAAGAATAAAACCGAGTTCACTTACTTAATCAAATAAAAAGAACACACCGAAAATGAGAGAGAAATAACCCTTGAATGTGGGCATGTCAAGAGGAGCACTTTGGAAAGCTTTCTCACTATGTGTTTTGGTTTTGATGAGGACAACTTGAGTTTAATAAGAGCTTGAAGATCATCAACATATCAACGTGCTTAAGTCTCAAGATTGATATTAGACTTAGACTAGTAATTAGTTTAGGTTGAGTCTAAGGCTTAGGTAAACTCAATACATGTCTCATATGCATAAAACATTAAATCATTTTACTTTTGAGATATGTCATTTATAATATGTTCATGCATCACATAAATACATGTAATCTGTGCATCCTAGGCATAAACTTAGTGTTGAACATGTATAAATCAAGTGCATAACGTATTTGAGTTTTGCAGTTTGAAAATACACTTGGAAATATGTCGTTAATCGATTAAGGTGTGGTTTAATCGATTAACATAAGTTTTTGAAAAGCTGTTGAAACAGAAAACTTGGAAAAACAGAATCAGTTACAATTTTGTAACACGTTAATCGATTAACCAAGTATTTAATCAATTAACTGGGCTGCAGAAGTGATTCTTTATAAACTACGTTTTCAGAACTTAAGCCATAACTTGCATGTTAGATTTTAAGAGAGTTAGAGCATATTTCGTGTTAATTGCTGCATGTATATGACATTGCATTTGTGAGATTAGAACAGAGAGAATTCTATGCCTTAGGATTGAGAGGCATTTCATGTTTAATTTCTCATCATTTCATCTCACATGTTCATGCATTCATTGATGTTTTTGTGAAGATTTCATATTTTGTAAAATCTGTTTTTAACTAATGAATTATCATGTTATATGAGACTTGTGTTAGAGTTGTAGAGTAAGGTCTTAATTGTTTAATTTGAGCATTGTAATTGCTTTAGATTACTCTATGTTTTTGTTATAAAAAGTGTTGTAACTTTAGGAATCTCAAGGTGACTTACCACCAATGAGATTGTGTTGTATCTTCATTAGCTTAGAGAACTTGATAGAAAGAATAGCTTCTTGGCTGGGGCTACACGGCAAGAAAGGTTTTCTTGGGCGGTAGGAAGGGAGTCAAACCAAGGGATAAGGTTCTTTAGTTTCAAGTAAGAGTCTAAGTGTTGTAATTGGAAGAATTGCTTGTAAAACATTATTTCAATTATAGTGAAGAAAAATCTCCCAGACATGAAAGTGCACACGCAAACGAACCAAGATAAAAACCTTGTTGCAGGATTTTTCTTTCCCTCTCTCTTTATTGCTTTAATCTATTACTTCGTATAGTTGTTTTAATTGTAATATTCTGTTTTTATTCTATACTGTTGTAACTCTGATATATCTGTTAGCTTTGTATATCTATTTCAATCTCAATTGATTGTCGTGCAAGAAACCGAATATGTTTGTGTAATCTGAGCTATTTTAATCGATTAAGTTGTTTGCGTTAATCGATTATTCTGTGTCTATTAATCGATTAATCTTGGGTTATTTCAGTATTAATTGTTGTTTGCGAAAAGCGGATACTCTAACCGCTACACCTATTCAACCCCCCCTTCTAGGTGTATTTTAGCCACTGATACCTAACAACAAGATCATTTTGAATAAGGAAAATATTTCTCCACTTCTTATTAATTTGAACTACTTAGACAAGTTCTTATGTTTTACTTTGTTTAACTCCAAACACCAAATTCTAAAATCCTCCTTTTAGTGTATGTCCTAAAATGGTAGAATGAT
>NW_017719451.1:0-2657 GCF_001865875.1 Lupinus angustifolius
GATACTTTGACCGCTACACCTATTCCCCCCCCGTTCTAGGTGTATTTTAGCCACTAATACCTATCAATCCTCTCAACAAATTGGCACCTTGCTAAGGGACGATCTGTTGGGAGGAGAAAACAACTCCTCTCTTATAAAAAAAAGCTTTCAACACCACCACCACCTCAGTAGTTTCCTGTGCATCCACAACCACCACCTCAACAGTTTATGCATCCACAACCACCACCTCATCAGTTTATGCAGCCAAAACCACTACCTCAGCAGTTTCCGATGTATCCACCACATATGCTTCGGAACCAGTCCATGATGCTGCCATATAATATGTTCAATGGGGGCATGATGAATCACCCTGCCTTCAATAATAATAATATGGGAGGATATGGACTTGCAGGTGGATTCTTTTGATCCATTTCAATCCAAATCCACATGAATCCAAACCTTCTTTACCAAAAGTTTTTATGCTTCTATACCAACCCAATGATGTTTTGCTTACTACTTAAATGTGTCAGTATGATAATTAATGAGAACTAAAAGGGGGTGTGCTATTTATTACTAAGCAAAACCTTATTAGGTTGGTATAGAGGCATAAAAAACTTCTGGTATAGAAAATGTGGGTTCAAAATATGTCCTCTCTTTCTTTTCAATAATTTACTGTATTTCAATTTTAATATTTACCAGTTTCATAGTTGGGACTGATAAGGGTTTGGATTTTAATTATGGTGCTTGTCTTGTCTGTTTATGGGATGTTTGTCATAATTTTTGTCATTTTGTACTTCTGAATGTATTATCAAATAAAGGGCATATTTCTTTTTAATTTCAAGATCTCTTTCAATAATGTATATTATGATAACTGTTTAGGGCTCTCAAATTATGAACTCCCAAAACAAAATAAATAATGAATATTATTGCTAAAGCTAACCGGAATTGAATAAACTAACAATTTAGATCATGAACTATAATACAGATTTATTTTTGATATTTTAGATATATGAAAGAGCCTTGTTCAATCATATGTGAAAAATATGGATGAGGAGCCCTTCCAAGTTATCATATGCGTACAACATAAATATGCCCTATGATATAATATTTTCTTAACTTCAATTCTATCATATTCATACTAATACTAAATCCACCATACATGCAATCTAAGTGTTAAATAAAAAAGTGAATCATTGGAAAAAATATGGACGTCAAAGATCTTTTTTTTATTTCAATTAACTAAAATTTATTATAAAAATTGTATTGATCGAGTTTTATATGATTATAACTAATGAGAATAAAGTGTATCCTCGTATAAGAAGAAAGTTATCTCCCTCTGTCAGTGAAATCATGACATGTGACGTATTTCATCATTTTCTATAAAAAAATTCTAAAACTAAATAAAATAGTACACATGTCATACTTTTATTAGCTTAAGAAGATAAGTTATCTCTTAATGTGAGGAGATACATTATTCTCATAACTAATATAGTAAAACCTTATTTGGATCCTTGAAAGGCCTGCAACCAATGAACTTAATTCCTCAAAGTTTAGCTCCATCAACTATACTAAAATATCAACATTACACTAGAATTCGCATTTAATAACGCTCATTTAAAAATGTACGTGTGTAACATACTGTTAGATGTAAGGCTGACATAGCACTTTGTATAGTGAGTGTTGTTGAATGCCATATTTGAAATATTGGTGTAACCTAACTACATAAATGTAATTATGTGCACTAGTAAACAGATTATACAATAGTTAGGAATGAATGAACTAATTGTTTCCCTAAGTACTATTGTAGATTATATTAGAGTGGTAGTCTCTATAGATAGATATACAAGTATATATATATTTTGCAAACTACTTGTATATAGTTGGATTGTTGAGATTGTGAAATAGAAAATGTAATTATTGTTGTCGAAATAAATGATGAGATTGTTTATATTTGTCATAATATTGTATTGTTATATGTGTTTTGTGTTGTTCGATATATACGTGACCATATACTAATAGTACTATTTGATGTAGTGTAATATCAAATAGTATTGTCATAAGAATCAACATTTATTGTAGCAAGTGTTGTAAATATGTTGACATTGCACGCTTTCAACAACACTTACTTAAGGAAGTTCTGTTGATAGTGGCATATTCAACAATGCTTGATTGTGGAAGTGTTATTGAAAGTGACAGATTACATAACACTTTCTAGAACAAGCACCATTGAAATTGATATATTCAACAATGCTTACTTGAGAAAACACTGTTGAAAGTGACATATTTAGTAATGCTTTCTAGAGAAAGCGCTATTGAAAGTGACACATTCAACAACCTTTCTTCAAGCGAGAACTATTGAATGTGTCACTTTCAACATCACTTTTAAAAGTACAGTTGAACCTAGCCTTATATTCTACTGTGATTACATTAATAATACCTGCAAGCATTGTTGATTGTCAAATTTAAGCATTATTATTTTGCAAATTTAACATATTTCAAAATATACATCAAGATCGTCTTTGAAGCTAATGTGACATTTTAGATGCGTCGCATGTGGTATTCTACATGCATCTCACGTTAGCCTCAGAGACAAAATTGGTGCTCATTTTCATTTTTTGAAGACTTAGTTGATGGATCCAACATTGAGGAATAAGTTGGTCATGATTTTTTTCATGAAC
>NW_017719452.1:0-4924 GCF_001865875.1 Lupinus angustifolius
TCAAGCTATCAATGTACAATTTTCATATGACACTAATCAAAGGGAAGCAAAATATTATGTACGCTATCATCTTTCATAAGTTTTTTCCTAGTTTGTGATTTGGCATGTTTCATTTAAAAATAAACATGTCTCTCCAATAAGGACATGCAATATTTTTGAAGTACAAAAATAGCTTCGTAAACCTACACAACTTTTTATCAATGTATGATTTCCATGAACCAATACATATTTTCACTAATACTGAATAATTAGTACATTGATCCTGACCCTTCACATAAGTTCTTACTTTAAAAAACACGACAAAGAAATATCTCTTATTTTCTGAGAATCCTCTCACAGAGAGCTTAGTGCAACAGCTCGTGAGAGGTCATATTTGAAAAAGAAAATCTAGAGTATAACAAATTTAATGCAAAGTTCCAGAGATTGAAAAGAATAAATTAGCTTTATGAGAATGAACATATTTTTCTAGTGTTAAATAGGTGAAATGAAATTTTGATTAAAATTGCCAAAATGAGGGTTCATCGATTCAAATTATGGTAACACTTTTAGATATACGACAAAAATGAATAAAACTCGGATCCCTAAATTTAGTATATAAGGAATTTTGACTTAAAATGTTGCTTGTGCAATAAATATTCTCTTGAAAACACTCCATGACAAGAAAAACAATAAAAATTATAAAAGAGATTAACAAATCCCAATAGATTTGGCTGAAGATTAAACTTGAAAAAGAATGAAAGGAGAGATGGTAATTTTCCCACGTCCTTTTACCCATAATTCATTATTATTCATTACAAAAAAATGTGTTGGAAATGACGATGGGTAGGTTATAACATGATGGTTGAGATTTTTATAAAACTAAATTGATAAGCATGGTGACATATATATTTTCTTCTCACAACTCTATCAAGAACTACAACTTAAATTAATCTCCAATTATATATTGAACATTTTTTTATAAGGAGGGGCTTGTTTACATTAAAGTTAAGTTATACCAGCTACAATTAATCCCAGTCATTTATTTTCTTCAATCCAACGGACCAAATGAGTGAGTGCAATAAATGATGCAAGAGAAAAGGAGAAATCTTAAATAACTTTTAAATTTCACCTATTTGGTCCATTGGATCAAAGAAAATGAATGACTAAGATTAAGTATAACTAGTTAACTTGTTAGATATTTCCTGATGATTGGTGTAATGCCAATATGTGGATCCTGCGAAAGCGAAGACGGTAATGGAATGGAATTCTCCGAAGTTGGTGATGGAGATCAGAAGCTTTCTCGGATTAGCGGTGTACTATGGGAAATTCATTGAAGGATTTTCAAAGTTAGCCTTGCCGCTAACTACACTAACGAGGTAGGACAAACCCTTTGTCTGGACGACAAAGTGCGGATCAAGTTTTCAAGAGTTGAAGGAGAGGTTGACCACAACGCCTATATTAGTCTTGCCAGATCCCAACGAAAACTACAACATATATTGTGACGCGTTGAAGCAAGGATTAGGTTGCATGTTGATGCAACAAAGGAAAGTAGTGGCTTATGCATCAAGGTAGTTAAAGACTCATGAGCAGAACAACCCAACGCACGATCTAGAACTAGCTACAATCTTGTTTGCCCTCAAGGTCTGCAGACACCATCTGTATGGTGTGAGATTTGAAGTTTTTAGCGACCATAAGAGTCTGAAGTACCTGTTCGACTTGAAGGAACTGAACATGAGACAATGACGATGGATGGAATTCCTCAAGGGCTACGATTTTGATATTCAGTACCACCCCGGAAAAGCTAACGTGGTGGTTGATGCATTGAGTAGGAAGTATTTGCACATTTCAACCACGATGGTTAGAGAAATGAAGTTGATGGAGGAGTTCAGGGATTTGAATTTAGCGGTTCAAGTAGGACCTAAAAGTTTGATTTTAGGTATGCTTACCGTAACAAATGAGTTTTTGCAACAGATGAAGGATTTACAAGGTTTGAATCTATAACTACAAGAAAAGAGAGTCTTGTTGGCTGAAGGGAAAACTCCAGAATTTCAGGTAGGAACCGATGGATTACTCAAATGCAAGAATCGAGTGTGTGTGCCGAGAGATCCCGATTTAAGAATGGAAATCTTGGACGAAGCTCATAAAATCAAGCTAAGTATTCATCTCGGAGCTACCAAGATGTATCAAGACCTGAAGAAGATGTTTTGGTGGTCCAGTATGAAGAAAGATGTAGCAGAGTATGTCTCCCGTTGCTTAGTGTGCCAGAAAGCAAAACTTGAGCACAAGCGACCTGGTGGAGTACTTCAACCCTTGGATATCCCTGTATAGAAATGGGATAGCATTTCAATGGACTTCGTGAGCGGGTTTCCACAAACTCACAAGGGTTATAACGTTGTTTGGTTAATTGTGGATCATTTGACGAAGACGACTCACTTTCTACCAATCAGAATAACGTACTCTTTGGAGAGACTGGCAAAGTTGTACATTAACGAAATAGTCTGATTGCATGATATTCCTACAAATATCATCTCGGATAAGGACCTGCGCTTCACCTTGAAGTTTTGGAATGGTTTACAAACAGCTTTGGGAAGCAAGTTGAGTATGAGTTCAGCCTACCATCGGTAGACTAATGGTCAATCGAAAAGGACTACCCAATCATTGGAGGATCTTCTCAGAGCTTGCGTATTGGAGAATTGAGGAAGTTGGGCTGGCTATCTAAATTTAATCGAGTTCACCTACAACAATAGTTTTCACTCTAGTATAGGCATGGTGCCATATGGAGCTCTCTATGGAAGAAAGTGTAGAACACCCCTATGTTGGATTGAGGCAGGAGAGAATCTAGTATTAGGACCCGATGTAGTTCAACAGACGATGGAGAAAATAAGGTTGGTAAGGGAAAACATGAAGACGACACAGAGTAAACCGATGAGTTATTATGATAGAAGAAGGACCCCCCTGAGTTTTGAATAAGGAGATCATGTATTTATGACGGTGGTTCCAACAACTGGCATTGGCAGAGTGCTGAAATCCCATAAACTTATCCATAGGTTCATAGGACCATACCAAATCATTAAAAAAAATCGGACCCGTAGCTTATCAAATAGCCTTGCCACCTTTATGGTCAAACCTACATAATGTCTTCCATGTGTCTCTACTCCGAAAATACATTAGTGACCCATCGCATGTAATTGAACCCGACTCAATTCAGTTAAAGGATAATCTCACTTTCGAGACTTTGCTGTTGAGAATTGCCGATCAGAGTGTGAAGACTCTGCGAGGCAAAGAAATCGCCTTAGTTAAGGTAATTCGGAACCAGACGAATGGAGAAGATGCTACTTGGGAGGTTGAAAGTGGCATGAAGGAATCATTCCCCCATCTGTTTTCTTAGAAGATGTGATTAATTTTCGAGGACGAAATTTTATAAGTTAGGGAGGATTGTAACACCGTGTTTTTCAGAGCACTTTTATTTAAGTAATTAGTATTAATATATTAATTATAGAAATTAATAAGTAATGTTTTAGGCTAGACCTCAAATGAGTTTTAGACTTGTATTACGATTTTCTTGCTTTCCCTATTTTTTCAAGATTTTTGGAGAATAAAAGTTTCTGAGACGATTTCTAGTCGTTTTATCGAGTTTTTGGCCAGTTTTTGGGTTCCGTAACTCTGAATCAAATTCTGATTTCTCCGTTAGCTTTGAAATATTATTTCTAGTCAAAATAGATACCAAGTTTGTCCGTAACACATCTCTAGATATTTTTCACCTCGAAATTCAAGTTTCGACGTTTCGGGCAAATGTCCTAAATCGGGAGATTGCATATTTCCGGACGAAATAATTCGAAGATATTCGAACATGATATTTATCGGGAAATTACATCATATCAATAAAGTTGGAAGTCCTCATTTCATGAGCCACTTACTTGTTACACAAGTAATGCAAAAGCTTCCGAAAGCCCCTAAATCACTCAACAAATCCTCTCACTCCACCACCATTAGACACATCACCTATGCTAGTCTAAATCTACTTACTAAGCATTAAATTTTCTGATTTGATGAGGGTGAGGTTCTCCTATAAATACCTCACCCCATTCTCTCATTTTTACACTAAATTCCCTATACAAACTAAGGTAGTCTTTTATTTTCTCTTCTTCATCTTCTTCTCATACTTCAAAGAAAGTTATGAGTTTTTATTATTTTGTTCATAAAGTAGAGTTTATATTTTTTCTTTTATTATTTTATAAAGGCATAACTAAAGGGGATGATAATAAAATCATATGAACCTTTATGTAGTTTTTGACTTTTGTAAATCTTGAAATTTTTTCTTTGTTCTTAGATGGAAAAACTATATCTTTGGACAAGGTTAGATGAGTTATTTGTTGGGAAATATTAGAAATTATTGTTAGTATTTGAATATGTTTAAAGGTGATGATTTTAACATCAAAGGAACCTTTAATGTGTTCAGGAAAAGAGTTTGTATTTTATTCTTGAAAGTTTATAATGTTGTTGATGAGTTGTTGTTGAAAATGTTTCATTTTTAGAAAGTATTATGTTTTAAAAGTGGTTTAGCATATTTTACTCTTTGATTTCCAAGATAAAATAATGATTTGGGATAAAAGGTGATTTATTAAAGTCTTGACTTCATAAACTTACCTTAGGATTTATTTTCATAACTATGAAATGAACACTTACTAACACTTACTAACCCTTGGATTGTTGAGATTGTGAAATAGAAAATGTAATTATTGTTGCCGAAATAAATGAGATTGTTTATATTTGTCATAACATTGTGTTATTATATGTGTTTTGTGTTGTTTGATATATACGTGACAATATACTAAATGTGTTTGATTTATCCTACCAGAACTATTTGATATAACAATATTATTTGATGTAGTGTTATATCAAATAGTATTGTCATAAGAATCAACATTTACTGTAGCAAGTGTTG
>NW_017719453.1:0-3159 GCF_001865875.1 Lupinus angustifolius
TCAAAAACGCTTGCTTGAGGAAGTGTTATTGAAAGTGACAAATTACAAAACGCTTTCTAGAACAAGCACCATTGAAATTGATATATTCAACAATGGTTACTTGAGAAAACACTGTTTAAAGTGACACATTTAGCAACGCTTTCTAGAGCAAGCGCTATTGAAAGTGACACATTCAACAACATTTCTTCAAGCGAGAACTATTGAATGTGTCACTTTTAACATCGATTTTAAAAGTACAGTTGAACCTAGCCTTATATTCTACTGTGATTACATTAATATTACCTGCAAGCCTTATTGATTGTCAAATTTAAGCATTATTGTTTTGCAATTTTAACATATTTCAAAATATACATCAAGATCGTCTCTGAAACTAATGTGACATTTTAGATACATCGCATGTGGTATTCTACATGCATCTCACGTTAGCCTCAAAGACAAAATTGGTGCGCATTTTCATTTTTTGAGGACTTAGTTGATGGATCCAACATTGAGGAATAAGTTGGTCATGATTTTGTTTCATGAACCTAAATTTAATTTATAATTATGTACGTATTATAGTCTTCCAATAATTTCAATTTTGATATCATCAAGCTATCAATATACAATTTTCATATGACACTATTCAAAGGAAAGCAAAATATTGTGTACAATATCATCTTTCATAGGATTTTTCCTAGTTTGTGTTTTGGCATGTCTCATTAAAAAATAAACATGTCGCTCCAATAAGGAGATGCAATATTTTTGAAGTACAAAAATAGCTTTGTAAACCTACACAACTTTTTATCAATGTATGATTTCCATGAACCAATACATATTTTCACTAATACTAAATAATTAGTATATTGATCCTGACCCTTAACATAAGTTCTTACTTTAAAAAACATGACAAAGAAATATCTCTTATTTTCTGAAAATCCTCTCAAGAGAGCTTAGTACAACAGCTCGTGAGAGGTCATATTTGAAAAACAAAATCTAGAGTCTCACAAATTTAATGCAAAGTGCTAGAGATTGAAAATAATGAATTAGCTTTATGAGAATGAACATATTTATCTAGTGTTAAATAGGTGTAATGAAATTATGATTAAAATTTCCAAAATGGGGGTTCATCGATTCAAATTATGGTAACACTTTTAGATATACAACAAAAAGGAATAAAAATCAGAAGTGTTGCTTGTTTAGTAAATACACTTTTAGTAAGTGAAATAATTATTAATTCCATTACCAAATACCCTTAACCCACAAAGATCCTAATTCATGTGGTTCTATAAGGCACACTTGGTAGCTAATGGTTAGTCACAACTACAAGGTTTTGTTTTTGCTGATGTGTTTGCTCTAGTTATAAAATTAGCAATTGTAAGAACTTTTCTTAGTGTTGCCTTACAAAAAAATGCGTTGGAAATAAATATTTTCTTCTCACTACTTTGTCAAGAACTAAAACTTAAATTAATCCCCAATTAAATATTGAACATTTTTTATAAGGAGGGGTCTGTTTACATTCAAGTTAAGTTATACCAGTTACAATTAATCCCAATCATATATTTTCTTCAATCCAACATACCAAATGAGTGAGTGCAATAAATTATGCGAGAGAACATGAGAAATCTTAAATAACTTTTAAGTTTCACCTATTTGGTCCATTGAATCAAAGAAAATGAATGTCTAAGATTAAGTATAACTAGTGTAACTTATTAGATATTTCCTGATAATTGGTGAAATACCAATCCGCGGATCCTGCGAAAGTGGAGACGGTAATGGAATGGAATTCTCCAAAGTTGGTGACGAGGATTAGAAGCATTCTCAGATTAGCAGTACTATAGGAAATTCATTGAAGGATTTTCATAGTTAGCCTTGCCGCTAACTACACTAACGAGGAAGGACAAACCTTTTGTCTGGACGACGAAGTGCGAATCAAGTTTTCAAGAGTTGAAGGAGAGGTTGAACTCAAAAGGGTTATGACACTGTTTGGTTAATTGTGAATCGTTTAACGAAGACGGCTCACTTTCTACAAATCAACATAAAGTACTCTTTGGAGAGACTGGCAGATTTGTACATTAACGAAATAGTCCGATTGCATTATATTCCTACAAATATCATCTCGGATAGCTTATCAAATAGCCTTGCCACCTTTGCGGTCAAACCTACATAATGTCTTCCATGTGTCTCAATTCAGAAAATACATTAGTGACCCATCGCATGTTATTGAACCCGACTGAATTCAGTTAAAGGATAATCTCACTTTCGAGACTTTGTCGTTGAGAATTGTCGATCTGAGTGTGATGACTCTACGAGGCAAAGAAATCGCCTTAGTTAAGGTAATTTGGAGTCAGGCGAATGGAGAAGATGTTACTTGGGAGGTTGAAAGTGGCATGAAGGAATCATTCCCCCATATGTTTTCTTAGAAGGTATGATTAATTTTCAAGGACGAAAATTTTATAAGTTGGGGAGGATTGTAACACCGTGTTTTTTCGAGCACTTTTAATTAAGTAATTAGTATTAATTATAGAAATTAATCAATAATGTGTTGGGATAAACCTTAGTTGGGTTTTAGTTTTTTATTATGATTTTCTTGCTTTCCTTATTTTTTTAAGATTTTTGGAGAATAAAGTTTCCGAGACGATTTCGGATCGTTTTATCGATTTTTCGCCCAGTTTTTGATTTCTCCGCTGGCTTAGAAATATTATTCCTAGTAAAAAATAGACAGTAAGTTTGTCCTTAAATCATCTCTAGATATTTTTCACCTCAAAATTCCAGTTTCGACGTTTCAGGCAATTGTCCTAAATCGGGAGATTGTATATTTTCGGACGAAATAATACGAAGATGTTCAGACACGACGTTTATCGGGAAATTACGTCATATCAATAAAGTTGGAAGTCATCATTTCATGAGCCACTTGTTACACAAGTAATGCAAAAGCTTCCAAATGCCCCTAAATCACTCAACAAATCCTCTCACTCCACCACCATTAGACACATCACCTATGCTAGTCTAAATCTACTCAGTTTGCATTAAATTTTATGATTTGATGAGGGTGAGGCTCTCCTATAAATACCTCACCTCATTCTCTCATTTCTCATTTTTATACTAAATTCCCTATACAAACTCAGGTAGTCTTTTATTTTATGTAGTTCATCTTCTTCTCATACTTCATAGAAAGTTATG
>NW_017719454.1:0-299 GCF_001865875.1 Lupinus angustifolius
TTACTAACCCTTGAGGTTTTTCCTAAAAATTAGGACGTTTTTGAAACTGCGCATGTCAAGAGGACCACTTTGGAAAGCTTGTCCACTATGTGTTTTGATGAGGACAACTTGTGTTTCATAAGAGCTTGAAGATCATCAACAAATCAACGTGCTTAAGCCTCAAGATTGGTATTAGACTTAGACTAGTAATTAGTTTAGGTTGAATCTAAGGCTTAGGTAAACTCAATACATGTCTCATATACATAATACATTAAATCATTTTATTTTGAGATATGACATTCATAATATGTTCATGCATC
>NW_017719455.1:0-1418 GCF_001865875.1 Lupinus angustifolius
AACATGTATCAGTTAAGTGCATAACGTATTTGAGTATTGTAATTTAAAGATATACATAGAAATATGCAGTTAATCGATTAAGGTAAGTTTTAATCGATTAACATAAGTTTTTGAAAAGCAATTGAAACAAAAAACTTAGAAAATCGAATCAGTTACAATTTTGTATCTCGTTAATCGATTAACCAAGGATTTAATCGATTAACTGGGCTGAAGAATGGTTTCTTTATAAACTGCATTTTCAGAATTGAAGCTCATTCTTGCATGTTAGATTTTAAGAGAGTTAGAGCACATTTTCGTGTTAATTGCTGCATCTACATGACATTGCATTTGTAGATTAGAGAAGAGAGTATTCTATGCTTTAGGATTGAGAGGCATTACATGTTTAATTTCTCATCATCTCATCTCATATGTTCATGCATTTCTTGATGTTTTTTGGAAAGATTTCATATTCTGTAAAATCTGTTTTGAACTCATGCATTATCATTTTATATGAGACATGTGTTAGGGTTGTAGATTAAGGTTTTAATTGTTTTAATTTGAGCATTGTAAGTTCTTTAGATTACTCTATATTCTTGTGGTAAAAGTGTTGTAATTTTGGGAATCTCTAGGTGTCTTACCACTAACGAGATTGAGTTGCGTCTTCATTAGCTTAGAAATCTTGATAGAAAGAATAGGTTCTTCGCTGGGCCTACACCGTAAGAAAGGTTTTCATAGGCGATAGGAAGTGAGTTAAACCAGGGGATAAGGTTCTGTAGTTTTCAAGAAAGTGTCTAAGTGTTGTAATTGACAGAATTGTTTGTGAAACGTTATTTCGATTATAGTGAAGAAAATCTCCCAGATCAGACGGGAGGCCTGGATGTAGTTTGCAAGTGGACCCGCAAACGAAGCAGGATAAAAACTTCTTGCACGCTTTTCTTTCCCTACTCTCTTTATTGTGTTAATCGATTAAACTGAGGGTTTTTCAGCATTATATGTTGTTTGCGAACATCGGATACTTTGACCGCTACACCTATTCAACCCCCCCCCCTTCTAGGTGTATTTTAGCCACTGATACCTAACAAGTGGTATCAGAGCTAGTACGAAGTGCTAGCTCAACCGCGTATTCGTGATCCTAAGGTGGAAATATAATGAGTTCTACAAACCCGTGTGGTGGTGACGGTTCATCCATTAACCGACCACCCATATTCAGTGGTGAAGGGTAGGCCTACTGGAAAGTCCGTATGCAAATCTTTATAGAAGCCATTGACTCGGATATTTGGGAATCCGTAGTCAATGGGCCTTTCATTCCACAACACCTAGTGGATGATGAACCTAAAGACAAGCCTAAAAGTCTATGGACCGATGATGAGCGCAAGAGGGTCCATCATAACCTACGCGCCAAAAATATCATCACATCGGCCCTATCCTACGATGAGTTG
>NW_017719456.1:0-318 GCF_001865875.1 Lupinus angustifolius
TAGATCTGACAACGATGGCAATTCAAGCACACAAGAAGATAAACATGAGGTATATTCTCACACCTCATCCATTTCTGATGACTCATCTCCCTATGATGTTTTATATGAGGCTTATGTCGAGTTACATGAAGAACTAAAAAAATTGGTTAGGATAAACGTTGATAGAAAAAGATTAATCCTACAAAATGAAGAAAAAATAAGCAAACTACAAAAAGAGTTAGATGAATTGAAACTAGAAAATGAAACATTAGATATCATATATTCTTGTAGTACATGTAACTGCTCTGAAAATAATTTATGTCAAAAACCTGTCTGTGA
>NW_017719457.1:0-379 GCF_001865875.1 Lupinus angustifolius
AAATTTTTGTAACTTTGTAGCTTTTGTATCTCAGATTGAGCGTAAGACCATTGATGAGGCCATTGAGGATGTACACTGGGGTATAGCTATGCAAGAAGAGCTAAACCAGTTTGAACGTAACAATGTTTGGGATTTGGTCATTAAACCTAAAGATCATCCTGTGATTGGTACCAAATGGGTCTTTAGAAACAAGGCACGCTTGGTGGCCAAAGGCTACAACCAGGAGGAAGGTATCGAGTATGAAGAGACTGATGCCCCTGTAGCCAGATTAGAGGCCATCAGAATGCTTCTTTCCTTTGCATCTATTATGAATTTCAAATTATTTCAAATGGACATAAAAAGCGTCTTCTTGAATGGCTACATTCAAGAAGAAGTCTAT
>NW_017719458.1:0-246 GCF_001865875.1 Lupinus angustifolius
GATGAAAAAGGAAAAGCAATAGAGGTAACAAAATACCGTGGTATGATTGGCTCATCACTTTACTTAACTGCAAGCCGACTTGATATCATGTTTAATGTATGCATGTGTGCTAGATTCAGTCTTTACCTAAGGAATCACATTATCTAACTGTTAAATGAATCATGGGATATATAAAAGGAACAACTAATATGGGATTATGGTATCCTCGGGATGCCTCACTATCCTTGGTGGGATATTCCGACTCCG
>NW_017719459.1:0-1371 GCF_001865875.1 Lupinus angustifolius
ATGAAGCAGCAACTGAAGGACTTTGGTCTTAAACTAGAAAAGATCCCCATTGAATGCGATAATACAAGTGCCATAAACCTATCCAAGAATCTCGTATTGCATTCTAGAACCAAGCATATAGAAATTAGACATCATTTCTTACGTGATCATGTCCAAAAAGGTGACTGTGTGCTTGAATTTGTTGAAACCTCTAAAAAGTGAGCAGATATTTTCACCAAGCCCCTTCCACGGGACATTTTCTATGTTCTAAGGAGAGAACTTGGAATTCTTGATGAACAATATCTTGATTAAAACTGTCTAGATGTTTAGTTTATGTCTTGCTTCTACATGCTTATTAGTCTCTTGATTTAAATGAAATTTCTTAAAATGCAAAATGATATCTCATGATAATTTCTTTTTTGTGATTACATATGTTTAGATTAATCTGTTAAGAATGCATGCATAATTCCTAAAAAGTTGAAACCGTTCGGCTTGATCTAAAAATTACCGTGTTGAATCGATTAAAACATCAAAGTTAATCGATTAATTTTTAATGTTAATCGATTACCTGGGCATCAGTTTTGAAAAATCATTTTGTCGTATGATTTTAATCGATTAACCAGACCCGTTAATCGATTAAAACCAGCAGTTTAAGTGCAGACAGCACTTCAAACCAGCAGTTTAAGTGCAGGCAGCACTTCGGTTTCACACTTTTTTCGGCATTTTCTCTATTTCCTCTTCCTCTTGAGTCTCTGTAACCGTGATATAAACTTTATGGAATCAGTTGTTGTTACTGTTTTGAGACTTATTTGTGTTTTTTCTGCCTTGGTTTAACATTTTATGGTTTGTTTGGTTGCTGGATATTTTTTTTACTCTCTATGTTATGTTTTTTTTAATTTTGCTTATTTTGTTTTTAATTATGTCACATTTTTTAATTTTGCTTATTTTGCTTTTAATTATGTCAAAATAGCTTGTGCATAAATTAAGCTGGTTATTGCACTACATTGCTTATTCTGCTTATTGCTATTTGATATGGTAAATCTTGTATGTCGTTCACATTACCTATTGGTTATTTTATTGTATAAACAAGAGCATTTTGTTCAAGCCACCGATGATAAGACAAGTTAATAGTTAAATCCCAAATTAATTGATTAACTTCGTTTTATGTTTAACTACATATCTCTGTCTACTTTTGACCTGTGTTATCTTTTTGATAATGTCAAAAGGGGGAGAAAGGTTGTTTTGTTGTTGTTTGATTGTGCAGGTTGATTTTAATTCTGCTTCCGAAATATTCACGCTTCATACTATCAATCAGTGCCAATACATTCTTCAAGCTAATTCATCAAACAAATGGTGTAGTGTTTGTCATCATCAAAAAGGGGGAGATTGAAA
>NW_017719460.1:0-636 GCF_001865875.1 Lupinus angustifolius
AGCTTGAAGATCATCAACAAATCAACGTGCTTAAGCCTCAAGATTGGTATTAGACTCAGACTAGTAATTAGTTTAAGTTGAGTCTAAGGCTTAGGTAAACTCAATACATGTCTCATATGCACAATACATTAAATCATTTTATTTTGAGATATGACATTCATAATATGTTCATGCATAATATATATACATGTTATGTGTGCCTCCTAGGCATAAACTTGGTGTTGAACATGTATCAGTTAAGTGCATAACGTATTTGAGTATTGCAATTTAAAGATATACATAGAAATATGCAGTTAATCGATTATGGTAAGTTTTAATCGATTAACATAGGTTTTTGAAAAGCAGTTGAAACAGAAAACTTGGAAAACCGAATCGGTTAGAATTTTGTATCTCATTAATCGATTAACCAAGGATTTAATCGATTAACTGGGTTGCAGAATGGTTTCTTTATAAACTACATTTTCAAAATTGAAGCTCATTCTTCCATGTTAGATTTTAAGAGAGTTAGAGCATATTTTCGTGTTAATTGCTACATCTACATGAAATTGCATTTGTGAGATTAGAAAAGAGAGAATTCTATGCTGTAGGATTGAGAGGCATTACATGTTTAATTTCTCATCATTTCATCTCACATGT
>NW_017719461.1:0-1616 GCF_001865875.1 Lupinus angustifolius
CTGGAGCTACACCGCAAGAAAGGTTTTCTTGGGCGGTAGGAAGTGAGTCAAACCAAGGGCTAAGGTTCTTTAGTTTTCAAGAAAATGTCTAAGTGTTGTAATTGAAAGAATTTTTTGTAAAACGTTATTTCGATTATAGTGAAGAAAAATCTCCTAGATCAGATGGGAGGCCTGGATGTAGTTTTCAAGTGGACCCGCAAACGAACCAGGATAATAACCTTGTTGCGCGATTTTCTTTCCCTACTCGTTTTTTTGATTTAATCGATTACTTTGTATAGTTGTATTAACTGTAATAATCTGTTTCTATACTGTTGTGTTGTAACTCTGATATATCTGTTAGCTCTGTATATTTGTTTCGATCTCAGTTGCTTGTCATACAAGAAATTGAATTTGTTTGTGCGATCTGAACTTTTTTAATCGATTGTTGCAGTTAATCGATTATTCTTTCTGTGTTAATCGATTAAACTGGGGGTTTTCAGAATTATATGTTGTTTGCGAAAAGCGGATACTTTGACCGCTACACCTATTCAACCCCCCCTTCGTTGTATTTTAGCCACTGATACCTAATAGTTTTAAGATGTTCATAAAAAATTGTTGTATTTATTTTAGTTGACTTACTTTAAAGTGGTAAGAATAACTAAAAGATGTTTAGTGTAAAATATTAAACTAAGAGTCATTCTTTTTCATGACTATGAAAATAACACTTACTAACCCTTGAGGTTTTTTCCTAAAAAATTAGGAGGTGTTGTGTTAAGATGTTCATGAAAATTTGTTTTAGTAGTATACTTGAAATAATGAGATTTACATAAAAGTCTTGACTTTATAAACTTAAAGTGTTATAAAGTCTTAATGGTAAAATGATTTAAAAATGTTGAATCTTAGTAAAATGATGTAAAACGTTATTTCTTAAGTATAATAATTATCGTCATTTAACTAATTAACGTTATTTTGGCGTAATGAAGAGTTCGAGAGGATATCGGATCAAGTAAGCTCACCTGCAAACAAAGAACCTAGCGACCCGATACACTCAGGTGAGGAGAAAACATTATGACACAGTGGTGTCCGAATATGCATCAAGACCTCCAAACTCCCTCACAAGTTTGGAGTTGCCTTGGGTATTAAGAAATCTTGTACTTAATCAATTTCCTTTTTGTTTGGATTAAGTACAACAATATTTCTTATACCGATTTATGTTATGTTTATATATGCAAATACCATGTTTACTCTTGAATTATAATGTTTGAATGATTATTATGGGAATGATATGTATGTGATAATTGTTAAGTTCAAGGTTTAAAAACATGTGTTATAAATGAGAAATATTTTCCTTAAGATAAGTAATTAAAATGATATTCAGGATCTTCTCCCTGGAGGTAGATACCTCTCGCTTGAGCGAGAAGTGTCTAGGGAAAACAAGTGTTTTAGCTCGGGGCGAGACATCTCTCTGAAGTTAAAATAGTCACCAAGAGAACTGATTGTTATCTCGCTTAAGCCACAAATGCCTCAAAAATGGATGTGCCCTCACTTGAGCAAGGCAGCTCTCGCTTGAGCGAGAGGGCTCCATACAGACATGAGTTCTTTTTAAGTCGTCTGAACGATAACTCTCATATATACGA
>NW_017719462.1:0-3441 GCF_001865875.1 Lupinus angustifolius
GATATTATGCCCACGCAGCGAGATCGTTTGATCGTAAGAGGCTTGGCTAGATGAGTCATCCAGGATGATTCAGCGAAGTTTCACAGTGGTGTTGAGAAGTATTATGTTGTGCCCATGCAGCGAGATCGTCTGACTGTAAGAGGGTAGGCTTGAGAGTCGTCAAGGATAATTCAATGATGGTTCGAAGTGGTGCCGAAACTATTCTCATTTTTATTTATATGTTAAGATTGGGACCCACTAGAAGCATTCCCAATGGGAGATGTCTTAGGATGGGCATACTGCTAGAAAAGATGGATTAAAAGACATAATTTGCTAATTTCGGTTAGGGTGCATATCCATGGTCAAAAATGAAGTAGTGGAGAGGAAATGTATGGGAGACGAGTGAGCCCCGAGATGTTGAGAGGGTTGGTGTTGATGGCGGTGATTCGTCAGCAAATTTTTGAGGGAGAGTCTAGGTGAGACGAGTCCCATGTATTCCTAGATGAGGTATTCTGTTGGATCAGACAGTACTCACAGCGCAAACTAGACTATCTCTGACAACCCCTCTTTGCAATCATGATCGATGAGAGGGATGCCCAGAAAGTGTTTGATACGACACCGTACTTAAATGGACAGTTCCGTTGGAACATATTGGTCATATATCCTTGCGAGGAATAATTTTGGTGCATTCAAATCGACTTGTTATGGGAACTGTACTCTCGGTTATTTCCGAATAGTTATTGGGAGGATAAAAGAGTAATCATGCATCACATTGCATACATGATATTCTTCGATATAGATTCTAAATTCTTGAGTTTTATACTTCATTCATCGTTCTTATATGCTTCTATGATCACATGATCTATCTGTACTCGTGTGTTCACTTGGTGTATTATTCTGCATAATTCCACGATGTCGATGACAAGTTTTTCATAGATGTTTTACTCCCTCTCTTTTCTTTCGCTGTATTTGTACACATGTTTAGATGGACCCATCAGCACTGATCCGAGGTTATCGCTTCACTATGTCCCAGGAGGGGACATGGAGTGTTGAGGGTAATCGACACACTTACACAGGTCCTTACGACCTGGACCTGGATTGGGTAAGCAATGGCTCAGTTTTGCATCTTCCACCTTACTACACAGTTCGGGAGGCATCATTCACCTTGCCCGACCGAAGACATGCAACCACTGGACTTTCTGTACCGGCTGAAGCTCGAGGTGTACCAGAAGTTGTTAGGACCTGGCCCCAAACAAGATTCTCAGCATCAGGATCTGTGCCATGAGAGACAAACGAGGCCATGCCAAGGGGTACACCCTGGACCCCTCGATGGATTGGGGAGCGGATGAAGTTGAAGAGGAGGAAGACAATGGCAACTGTGTAGAGTTTATCTTTTTATGAATGGACGCAGAAATGAATATGTAACATCCCTCCTTTCAGCACCTTGCTTAGGTAGACATAGGACTATATATATATATGTGTGTGTGTGTGCTTATGTATGTGATTCAATTTTATTGATATTGGAATGCTAAATGTTTAATAATTGCATTGAAAATAAGCTGATCTAGTTAGTTTCAAAGTTGTCCAAGTTTAAAGTCTAGTCGTTATCGGTTAATGTATGGTTTTAGAATTTTAATTAGAATTGGTCTAAGTGACCACCTAACCTATTAGATTTCATAATGCTTTATTGATGTTGATTTTTGAGGATAGATAGTTATTATCTTAGTGTTATACTATGATAAATAACTTAGTTGAGAGTTTCTAGAAAAAATGTTGGTTTTAATGTACCTTTGAACTGGATTGCCCGAGAGTGTTTGTGATCTTTTCTATCAGTTCTTTGAGTACTTGAAATTTCATCTATACTCCCCTAGACATTGTTTAAGGTTGTATTAAGGTGTCTTAGAGCACAAGAAAACACATCCATGTACTACACTAATTGCCCAAACCAAATACCACATTATGCATCAAAAATTTCCTAAATTACCTAATCCTTGTTTAAATCTTAATGACACCCAACCCAAAATATCTTCCTCCACTAACTCATCCCTACAACCTATATATACATGACCTTAAATGGGGCGGGGGCTGAATTCTCACATTCTCACACCTCCTCACCAACACTCCATCTTCACTCATCTTCTCCACTCTTTCTTCCTAACGTTAACACCAAGGAGGAAGAGAGAAAGCCTCCATCTTCTTCTCCAAACTCACATGAAAGTGAGAAATCTGAATCCCCAAGGTATCTAGTTCACCTCCATGTCTTTTAATCTACACTTTCTTAAAAAGGTTTTGCTGGTTGGATTCTCATTAAGATTTCATGAACTAAAAGTGGTGCAACTATGGATTATAGTGTAGAGTTTGCTTGGATTTCCTCCTAATTTCTCTCCAAAGACTCTACCCAACTATTTCAAGGTATGGAGAACTCCAATTTCACCTCTGATTCACGAAAAAATGACATGCAAGGGCTGTTCTTATTGTTTTAAAAATTCTGCTCTAAGTGTGGTTAGGGAAATCATTGATTTGTTGTGGTTGTTGTTGAGTTGTAAGCTTAGGGTTGTGTTAGAAATGATCATGGTTATGTGTTAGAACTCAAATTTCACCTCTGCTCTAAGTTTTAGTTGCATATTGGAAATCTTCTGTGTGCAGGTCTTTTAATCCCTAGAATTTCGTTGTGAAAGGGTTTCTAAACCCAATCACCTCCTTGTGTTGTTGATAGATCCAAAAGGGTGTTTTAGGTGTTGTTGTGATTGTTCTAGGGTGTTTAGGATTGAAAAACCCTTGCATGTGTTATAAGCTTTGTTTAACACACTGAACTCATGATATTTAACTCATTCCAAAGGTTAGAACTCGAAAATCTTGAAGGCTAAGAAGCCATGCAAATCAGGTCCCAAGTATTCAAGAGTTAAGGAAAACCCTAATACCTTAATTCCTTGATAACTTGAGTTCCTAACGTCCAAATTTTACATATAATATATGCATGTGTTCATATTTTAAATTCCTAGCTAAATATAATTCTTTTAGGGACAAGAAAAATTCGAAATCCTCACTGTTTAAAGGGAAATACGAAACAGTCCCTAGTTGGCACTCCAAACTATCTAATATTTGACTATTTGTTAGCCTATGTTTCAAATTGCCTTATGGTTTATAAATTCTGAGTTTTATGAGCCTAAACTTATATTAGTACTCTGTTTTATGAAGATAAAGTGTGTATCTCAAGATAATAGTTTTTCTAAAGCTTTTCTGAAGCTTTTCTGAGACTCCTAAGTCAAATTCTGAGTTTTAAACCAATAAGCGACTCTGAAAATATTTTCGTGCCTAATCAAGATTTTAGTTATATCCAAACTAGATATTTGAGTATGCTCTAATGTGTAGAGACTCATTTAGGTGTTTTCCTTTGCAATCTGAATAAACTTAGTGATATCAACGTTAACTGTTTATGACCTAATCAGGTACGCGGCACTC
>NW_017719463.1:0-3538 GCF_001865875.1 Lupinus angustifolius
TATCATCAAACATTGTCATGGCATAGCATATGAAAATTCTTGATGAAACTTAAAGAATGAAAGTTTTGCTTATGAAATATTTGATGAAGGATGAAGGGGAAATGTTTTTCTGACTTATATCAGAACTGGCGTATTTTTACAGTGATTAGAAAATCCTTTTGATCAATAAGCCAGTGAGTTAGAACTTGAAGAAAATGTTATAATTGATTTTCAATGAAAATGTTTTGTTATTACCCTAAAAAGGCTTCCCCTGATTCTTCTTTTTAAAAGGAAAAAAAAAGCTATGCTTTGTATGAATCGGAAGATTCATGTCACTATGTTTACTATTTGTAACATAGTCTGCGGGAAGATACGACATTGAGATTGTGTTGAGAACCCAGAGGGGTACCTTGTCTGTGTGATTTTTCAGGAATAGGGTAGCTCCCTTTAGCCGACAGAACTCTTTGCAGTAACTACAACGACCTCTGACACCCCCTTGAAGGTATCGTGCTCAGGGTGATGCAACGGTTATCTTTGCCAACCGGAGGGTATTTCCGGCGCTATTGAGTGCATGATAGTTATATGCCTTTTGGTTACCAATAGTTGGCACGACGTTGTATTCATCCTATTCGCTTCCTAAGAACAGCAAATGGCTGGTCCGGCTCGATCAGTCGGTACCATTGCTGTTGAGGTATCATTAGGGGCCCAGTTAGGAAACGTTTTCTCCATGCATTCATCTACAAAATAGTTGGTTCAATTAGATTAACGAGTGCATTCATTATTACATCATGCTCATACATATGATTAAATTGTTATATTAATACATGGTTGATCTGTTTTATGTTATGACTTTATTAATTGTTGATTGTTTATCTTATATAGAAATGCTTACTCTCCAATCTCACAATACATGTAGTGATGGACTCAAAGGCTTCTTTTGTGATTCCTCCTTATGGAGTAGAGATCATGCCTCTCCCGTCGGGGGAGGTTGAGGTGGACCGGTCTAGGGCAATGTTTAGGGGAGACATAGAAATCAGGTGTTGGTACTCGGACACGCATAGAGTGATACTCCCCCGCTGCTCTACCGTTCCAGCGGTCTATATCATTCACATACCAAACGGTTACGACGCATGCCTCCTCTTGCTCCTTCTAGATATATTCTATCTCCTACTGCTCCTCTTGACCTATCTTCTGGAACTTATCATTCTCGGACACGCAGGGTTGCGCCATTTCGATGTACACCTAGAGCCTCGGTGAGACGTTATGCTGGGGGACCACCTGTGACCCCGGCTAGTCGTATTGAGACGACTCGGGGAGGTCAGACTTGTCGATGTATCCGATGTCTTTCTTTACGGGAGAGTCATATGGATTCACCCGCTATTACTGTGAGAGAGAATCTAGAGTTTGCTCTTGGGTCCTCTTCTCACGGGGTACGTGGGAGGATTTAGAATGACGAGGCTGATATTCATGGCTCGATAAGGAGGGCCCGACTATCTCCTTCACCATTATACTCCCCTGCGCCAGCCAATCCTACGGTTAGGGAGGATATTATATATATTTCCAGTGATGATGAGGATCCAGAGGAAGACCCTGAGGAGGTGAGGGACAGTAGCAGGAGGATGTTGGGTCGAGATTCTGACGGTCTGTTTATGCATGGTATGACCGTATAGTTTTCTTTTGGTGCAGTTGTCGTGAGTTCAGTGTACACCCGGCAATAAGATCTTTTGCGTGTGTATATTTGTGTGTATATATATGTCCTATTATGCTGGAGTGTATATGTAGATGGCATGACTTGGATGATGTACTCTTTTTTGGACTATGACGCTTTTTGAACTGATGATCTATATATATAAATATGTGTATGTTACTATGTTGTATTGTTGTTTAGTCTGTAGTTTAAGTGGTGAGTTATGAAAGAACCATATGTTCATATGTTATAAAGAAAGAAAAAATTTATACACTATTTTCGCAAAAAGGAAAATATAATTAACCAAGATCGTAAACAATGGTCTTGTATGTAATTGCTTTAAACGTTACGAAAAGGGTGTTATAGAATAAGTATATGAATATATGAACGATGTTTTTAGGTTGACGAATGTATGGATGATATACATTTTACTTTTCGAATGGATGAATGTTTGAATTGTGTATTTTTTTAATATATGTATGCATGAATGGGTGAACGAATGTTCAAATGATATATTTTGTTTTACATGAACGAATGAGTCAATGAATGTTTGAATTATATATTTTTGAATGTATGAATGAATGCATAAGTGAATGAATAAATGAGTGAATAGATAATTGAATGAATAAATGAGTAATAATATTTTAATGATGTAGTTTTTGTTTTTGAGTTATTTGTTTATGGATGAAATGTGTAACAATGTTGATTTAGTCATTATTAAACATATGAAGTGTTACAATGAGTTGCCACATGTCATATAGTTCAGGATATCCCATTGTAAAGATGAGTTACTTTTAGAATGGTGGATCCTATCAAGAGTACTTTATCTTAAGTGAAGATAATATGTGCCTTTGGTGTAGGGATATCAATGTGCAATGATATCCTATACAATTGGGCTTAGGATGATGTGTGGGTCACTTTATTTAGGGAATATTAGTCTAGCCTTATATTGAGAATTAAATAGAAAAAATTGTTGACGGGTGCAAATGAAAGTATGCATAATGTGTCCTAAATGAGGTAAAATTACAAGATTTTGGCTAATCTAAAAGTCACAACCCTATGGTGAGGCACTATGTATTGTTTAATGTGTACTCAATAAAAGCTTTAGACTTCTAGTTTACAAAAGTGCATCTAATCTCGAAAGAAAGGAAACCAAATATCATAGTTAGAAATGAGAGGAGACTAGCCCCCAAGTGCATATTTGACAATACCAAGAATAATTTAGGTGATTCGTCATGCTAATACTAGTGAGACAACATCTGACACCAGACAAAGCGGATAGCGGATGTCCTTCCCATCTCAATCCTAATCTTTAATGTCCGGGTTCAGGACATATGTGTACAAACTTTAGTGTACAACAACGTTAGTTATGACAAGATAGAGTCTTGCTCCTATGTATTACTATGAATAGTAGGGAATCAATACTACCTAGTTCTTCATAGAAAAATATTTGTTTGTTGGATTTATTTTATTTATTAGATGATTTAGCATTATTTATTTTTCAAAAGATGATTTAGCAATTATTTATGAGGCAACAACTCTCGTATTCACACCACATATCAGCTTAAAGGGACCAGTTTTAATTAATTATCCATTTCATGTGAATTAGGCGACATCATTCGTGTCTGCAACACATATTGACTTAAAGAGATATATTTTAAATCAACTACTCACTTCAAGGTGAGTGAGATGACAACACTCATGTTTGCACCATAATTCTTTTTTAGGGAATCTTTTTTTTTTTAATTAGTTACCTACTTACAAAATTTAAGTGACTCAGGCAACAATACTCATATCCGCAACACAACTCAAATAAAAAGAAAATAATTGAGAAGAAGAATTTTTACTTACTACATCTAAAATGTTTACATT
>NW_017719464.1:0-1967 GCF_001865875.1 Lupinus angustifolius
GTGATATAAAAAATAATTATCACCATAAAAACTATATAAAAATTAAAAACAAAGATGAAAAGAATGTGCATAACTACATCTCCCAATAGAAAGGAGAACGGGTTCACCACAAATTTCTCTCTACGTATGATATCTGAAAGAACTTTTATTTATTTATAAGAGGAATTTGACATATATTGAAAGTTAAAGAGAATCTCTCTAATTCATGTCTCCAATCAATTAAATCATTTTATTTTTTAGAATCAAATATGTTATTAATTGAATTTATTATGAAATTTGAATATTAGATATAATATAGCTTCCAAATTATCTAGAAATATCTCATCAAAACTTTATAAAGTCGTAGAATATTATTGTTATACTTATATTGATTCGACTTTAAAATTGTGGTATACAAACTGCTTTTGTTTGGTAAAAAATCTCAAGGAGACTTTATAAAAATCCTAACACTATATGGCATAACCCACTTATAAGTATGAAACATATTACTTGAGTTTTATGGAGTCTAAGTGACTAGAATATTTTATTATTATTTTTATATAAGAAATGAAAATCGAAGAGGAATCGTATTTTTTTATATAAAAATAGAATCTTTCAATTACTATGCTAATAAGTGTTTATCAAGTGACTTAAAACTATTTTTTATTTAAAAAGGTAAAAAAATGAGAAACAAGTGAAAATTAAGTCATTTGCTATCCTTAACTAATTATGATGTAATTATTAATATATTTTAAAATGCAACTCATCCAAATTGATATTAAATTAATTTGATCTAGTTTCCTTTTTTTAGATTTCAAACTTAATTTATTCATTGATCAAATTATGATGAAATCAATTCTCAAAAGATTTAAATATTTTTATCCTAGTGATTTATGTAACTATATCAAATTGATATCAAGTTTATTTGATTTAATATAATTTACTTATTTTATATTGCAATTCTTAATTTATTTTTTGATCAAATTTTGATGTAAGAAAATCTCTAATGATTCAAACATTTTAATTAGTTATTTTTTATATACTTTTCAAGTTTATATTTTTGTTCTTTTTTATTTTATAAAATGTCCTAAGTAAAAGTAGGTGTTCATAGACTTCAGGTAGAAAATATATGAATATTGTGTTAGATGAGTGAACACAAAAGACCATATAAGATTAGAAATGAAAATACAATTTGGGAAAATTTGAGTAGCTCATATTATGGAAAAGATGATAGTATCGTGTCTTAGATGATTTAAGCATTTGTGAAGAAAACTAGTAGAAACCCCTGTAGCGATAGTAGATCAAGTTCTTATAAATTCAGGATACCAAAAAATCATAGGGAAAATGATAAATAAAGACTTAGAAATTAATGATGTATCAATCAACATAATTTATTATATAATATTATAGTATCGTTTGATCCATGTAATCGATCTGTGAGATAAAAACTTAGTTGTTTTTTTGTAGTTAAGCAATACAATTGAAATATTGATTATGACCAATATTAAGTTTTAACTTTTAAGCACGTGTTGATTTATTTTTTAATACATTTAATACTTAATCAAATAACATTAATAAAGTTGATAAATTTTAACATTTAAATTAATGCATTAAGTACGTCACACAATATATATTTCTTTCTTCATGTTATCAATATTATTGGTATCATTGTTTAGGAGCTCCACATTGGGTAACATAATAAACTTAATATGATACTTGAACCATGAAACTCTCTTATCTAATAGAGTAGTCTTTTGAGTAAATTACACTGACATCTCCTGAGTTTAAGCGAAATTATACAAACCACCCCTTACTTTTTTACACTTACCCAAACCCCCTAATTTGTATACTTTCCTTACACTATTCACTTCTGCACGAAAAATAAGTGTAATCTTTTAAACAAAAATGTGATGAATATAATTTAGTTAAACAAAACATGATATATTGTGGTGACAAAACCAAATAATATATGAGTCAATACATTTATA
>NW_017719465.1:0-2566 GCF_001865875.1 Lupinus angustifolius
GATGTTTTGTTTAACTTAATTGCATTTATCACATTTTTTGTTTAAATGATTACATTTAAATCTCATGTAAGAGTTATCAGTGTAATGAAAGTATAAAATTATAGCATTTGTGTAGGTGTAGAAAAGTGAGGGGTGATTTATGTAATTGCGCTAAAACTTAGTGGGTGTCAGTGTAATTTACTCTAGTCTGTGGTTGACTATCCTCATGTGCTTAAGTCCTAACAATAGATGCTTTCATTGAGAATTGTGTCATGGAAAAGGACAACCTGTAGGCTGGATTAAGGTATATTACCGAATATCGATAGGTGAGTGAAGCCACCAAAAGAGAAAATGCTACTACCATCAAGTCAGTATTGATAGAATGAAAGTCGTCATGGACGTCAGACCTTAAAGGGGACGACAACGTTAGGAGTCCCACAATGTGTAGCATAATAAACTCAATATGATACTTAAGCCAAGATGCTCTCACCTAATAGACTACTCTTTTGGGTTGGCTATCCTTATATGCTTAAGTCCTAACTCATTATTTAAAATAAAGTTTTTAATGATTTCACATTTTAAATATTTTTTAATCTTACATTAAGCATATTCTATTTTTAACTCATTATTAATTATTCTAATAACATTAATCAATTTTATTTTTTATTTAAATTAATACATTAAATCCATTGTTTAATGTTTTTTATTTAATTTTATTAAAATAATTAGATAAATTCATATTTTAATACTAACCCAAGTGTTTTTTATAAGACTATTTTGAGTTTATAGTTTTGGTCCTTTGTAATGATCTTCCCAATCTACCCTTCATATCAATTTCTATCATTATTTGTCGAACAGAAAATACGTGTAGCGAAAATAACAATAATAATTTGATTAATAATAATAATAATAATAATTTTATTGTTTAGTTTTAAAGATTTTTATGCTTAGATTTGAGGGAAAACTGCGTAAAATTCTCTTGAACTTTTTGCCTTTGTGAGTTCTCGACTTAAACTATTTTTTATTCTTAATTACCCATTAAATTTTACATGTTCGTGAAATTGGTTTCTATAAATATTTTATTAATTTAGTCAAAGACAATAAGGAAATCATTGCAATCAGAACTATAAGAATAACAGTGCAACAATGTAAATTAGTAAATGTTGATATTCGAAGAAAATCGTCATCAAAATACAGAAAATCATAAAATTTATTATATTTTTATACACTTTTTCCTAGATTTTAAGAGAATTCTATTATATCTATTATTTTAACAGTAGATTAAAATGAGATTTTATTAGAAGCGTTAATCGGTATGTAGAAGAGATGGTGATCTATTCTACACAAGTCTAAAGAAAACTTAAAACAATAAAATTATCTACATATTTTAATATTTTTTCTGTATAAGAATAATTAAAAGTCGTATATCTTAATTTTAGAATATTCTAAATATTTAACTAGATTAACTTTATCGTTTCGTCCAAACAAAAACATTATTTTTAAATAATTATAAACTATATCGAAATCACAGTTTCTTCTTTTATTTTTCACACTTGTTTGTCCTTCATATCTATTGATTATACTTTAGCAGCTAGTATTCCATGTATTGTGTATGCATTCTTAAATTTACCATGCTTTATAAATTTATAATAGATTTATTGATCTTAATAAATTTTAGTTTTAACTGTAAAACATAATTCCACTTATTACTATAAAAAAATTACGTTGTTGTGTGAGACCATATTTTTTTAAGATATAGCACTTTTGTTTTATAAAATCAAGGGCTAATTACTTGAATTTTTTCATGAATAAATTAGCAAACAGCACTGCGTCCTTTTTTATTAACACTTAATAATTGATATACAAGCTATTTATCATACACTATATCATACATTATAAATTATAAATTAACGAGGGCTAGAACACATTTATTTAAAATTTTAATTATTTCTTATTACATATTAAAAAATTAATTTTAATTATTTCTTACACTGTATCCTTTGAAGTATTCAGTGTTCTAATAAAAAAACTTAAAATGGATCAAACTCATCATTTATATTGGAGACATGTATATAATATAAGGATTTAATATTTATATTTTGATAGTGTAAGTGTTTTTTATACTGTCAGTACTCAAACAAAAGTAATACAAATCAATGGTGGATGGTGTGCTGACAACATAAAGAACTTTACACTAACAGTGTACAGATTTTAAACTCATAATATAATATAATATTTAATATTACTAAGGGTCTCTCCTCACTGTTTGGGTAATGAACTAATCATAGATGCCCCTCCCAACAAATGTTGTTCCTAGTAATCGAACCATTAACCTTGGGGATCCAATTGGATCATACACCATTAGACTAACGCCTATTAGTTATTATAATATAATATAAGATAAGATATTATAAGATCGAACAAATATAGATAGAAAGTAGCAAAAAAATTTAAGGAATGGAAAAACGATTATGTAGAATAAGTAGAAGATAAAAATAAGGGCCTAATTATTTCTTAAGAGCTTACGCGTGAAAATTATGAATTCAATTCGTAATCAAAATTAGTTCACTTCTCCTTTGATGATCAT
>NW_017719466.1:0-4083 GCF_001865875.1 Lupinus angustifolius
ATTGTTACCAAATTATTTTGTTGTTTTTTTAATCATTATCATCAATTGTTGTATCTATTCACAAAAGGAATTCATATAATGTAGCAATACTTTCTTTGATTTATCATTTACACACAAAAATCTTACCAATTTCGAATTGTTTTATTTATGTATGATGAACACATGAATCTCATGCTCAAGTGCTAGCGTAAAATATTATATTCTTTGTATAAATATTACATATATACCAATAATATGAGTATATATTTATATTCATTTAATCTTATAAAACTATTCTATCATCCAAACAAAGATAAGAATGAAATAATTAATGAATTTTTTCTCTATACATGCATTTAGTTTAAAACACAAAAAGGTGAGTTAATAACATAAGATGTAATATAAACTTCATTCCCAGAAGAGTATAAATTGAGAACCATTCTCTACCATTTCTTGTATCTCTCATATCCTATCTTTCCCTAAACATCCATTTTCATTGAGCCATGTCTAACTCAATCCCCAGCTCTAGTAACCCAATCCCTAGCTCTAGTAACACAAAGAAGAACAAGGGTCATAGAAGGATTGAGATGAAAATGATAGCCAAAGACATCAACCTACAAGTCAAATTCTCCAAACGCTGCACTTGGCTATTCAAGAAAGCGACGAGCTTTGCACTCTTTGTGATGCAAAAGTTGGGCTAGATGTCTTTTCCCCTGCAAACAAGGCTTTCTCCTTTGGCGACCATAGTATTGATGTTGTAGTAGACCGTTATCGAATGAGGGACCAACCACTGAACCTGGGTAACATGCAATATCTTGAGGCTCACATAAATGCTAATGTTCATGAGCTTAATGATAAGATTAATCGGATCAATGAAGATCTTGAGATTGAGAAGAAGTACAGTGAAGAGTTGGCTAAGCAAAAGAAAGAGGCACAAGAACGTTTCTGATGGGCTGCTCCAATTGAAGAGATCAATAGAGAACGAGTTGATCAATTGAAGTCGGCTCTTGAGAATCTGAAGAAGAATGTGCTTGGTGTTGTTGAAAGGAAGAATATTGCTGAGGGTGCTGCTACTGTTGCTGCTCCTATCCCACCTCCTCCTCACGTTTTACAGGTGGTGCATCTTCTTCAAACAACCCTTTGCCACCACTACCTCAGCCACCAACTCAGGAGTTTCAGGTGCAGCCGCCACCGCCACCTCAGCAGTTTCCTGTGAATCCACAACTACCACCTCAGCAGTTTATGCAGCCACAACCACTACCTCAGCAGTTTCCGATGTATCCACCACCACCACCACCACATATGCTTCAGAATCAGTCCATGATGCTGCCAAATAATCTGTTCAATGGTGGCATGATGAATAACCCTGCCTTCAATAATAATAATATGGGAGGATATGGACCTGCATGTGGATTCTTTTGATCCATTTCAATCCAAATCCATCCGAATCCAAATCTTCTTTACCAAAAGTTTTTTATGCTTCTATACCAACCCAATGATGTTTTACTAACTACTTAAGTGTGTTAGTATCATAATAAATGAGAACTAAAATTTGGTGTGCTATTTATTACTAGGAAAATTCTTATTAGGTTGGTATAGAGGCATAAAAAACTTATGGTATAGAAAATTTGGGTTCAAAATATGCCCTATCTTTCTTTTCAATAATTTAATGTATTTCAATTTCTATATTTACCAGTTTCATAGTTGGGACTGATAAGGGTTTGGATTTTCATTATGTTGCTTGTCTTGTCTGTTTATGGCATGTCTGTCATAATCTTTGTCATTTTTTACTTCTGAATGTATTATCAAATAAAGGGCATATTACTTTTTAATATTTCAAGATCTCTTTCAATAATGTGTATTATGATAACATGTTTAGGGCTCCCAAATTATGAACTCCCAAAACAAAATAAATAATGAATATTATTGCTAAAACTAACCGGAATTGATTAAACTAACAATTCAGATTTTGAACTATAGTACCGATTTATTTCTAATTTTTTAGATAAATGAAAGAGCCTTGTTGAATCATACGTGAAAATTATGGATGTGGAGCCCTTCCAAATTATCATATACGTACAACATAAATGTGGCTTATGATATAATATTTTCTTAACTTCAATTCTATCATATTTATACTAATACTAAATCCACCATACATGCAATCTAACTGTTAAATAAAAAAGTGAATCATTGGAAAAAATATGGACGACGAAGATATTTGTTTTATTTCAATTAACTAAAATTTATTAAAAAAATTTGTATTCATTGAGTTTTATATGATTATAACTAATGAGAATAAAGTATCTCCTCGTATAAGGAGAAAGTTATCTCCCTCAGTCAGTGAAATCATGACATGTGACCTATTTCATCATATTCTATAAAAATAATTCTAAAACTAAATAAAATAGTACACATGTCATACTTTTACTAGCTTAAGAAGATAAGTTATCTTTTAATGTGAGATGCATTATTCTCATAACTAATATAGTAAAACCTTATTAGGATCCATGAAAGGTCTGCAACCAATGAACTTAATTCCTCAAAGTTTAGCTCCATCTACTATTCTAAAAGATCAACATTACACTAGAATTCGCAATTAATAACTCTCATTCAAAAATGTACGTGTGTTGCATATCGTTAAATGTAAGGCTGAAGGTAATTAACAGAATTTGGTGAAGCAAACATTGTTAAATGTGATAGATAAATGTGCAATCAACATGGCCTAATGAAGCAACCATTGTTGTTTTTATGACATAGAGATTCAACATTGTTTAGTTAAGTGGGTGTTGTTGAAAGTGACATAGCACTTTGTATAATGAGTGTTGTTGAGTGACATATTTTAAATATTAGCGTTTCCTGTAACCTAACACTACCAAAAAAAGGCAGAATGTCCACACTTCGGTAACCACGTCTCTGTAAAACGTGGCTAAAACATTAATTTTTTTCTAATTTGCCACTATACTAGCTGGACCCTGGACCCTCTAAATTATCAAATATCAGGTTTGGGTTAAAGATTGAGACAAATAACATGGTCTCTCATTTCTTTTACTCTCTCTCACATTCCTTCTACTCTCTCTCTCTCTCATTTCTTCTACTTGCCCTCTCACTGTTTCTCATTTCTCTGCACAATCTTCTTTTCAATTCTCTACTTCCTCTCTCTCTCGCACGCTTCTTCCACCATCAACGTCTTCTTCTTCGTTCCATATTGAAGTTTTGCCATCATCGTGAGCTCAACATTCTTATATCCCGTTGTTCAACAATGATCCTTCATCGTTAAATGCTATCTTCTTCTGAAGATTTATAAATCGTCTTCTTATTTGAATCGGCCTCACTCTCTGTTTTGTTCACGTCATTCACCATCTTCTTTGCTCAATGTGGTTGTCAGTACCAACTCAAATTGAAGCTTATTTTGAGGTTCAATTCATTCCAATTTTGGTAAGAAATCCCTAATTTCTTGATTCATCTACTACATTCATTAATCCTAAATTTCTAATTGTATTTTTTAATTTTCTACTAATTTCCACAAATATATACAAATCCCTAACCTCTGAGTTTTTAAGTGAATTATTTTTCCCAAATTGTTTTATTTATGGTTCACAGAAGGTTCAATGGCATTGGATGTCTTCTTAATTAGGAACTATTGGTAATAGATTTGCCAGAAGTATGTCAAGATAATCCTAAATGACATTAACATTATGTGAAAACAATGTGATATGATAAGTATACAAATATTTTTAATTGTATATATGTCTTCTTGTACAGAATCCTCTCAAGTTTATGTACATAATTGCATTGAGCTTTTAGAAGAGAAGCTACAACAATCCTCATAAGTTATGCCTCTCTGTTTTTATAATGTAATCATATTCGAGATATTAATCGTCTTAGCTATGAACATATTGTTTTAATATTAATACTCCTTATAGATGCACTCCAATTTAGAATATTTTGTTTCAGTTGTACATCCTTGAATTTATATTTTCTTTTTGGGTGAAGGTTGCAATGCGCCATTTATGTTATGTTTTGATGCTAGTGTTGTTTTGTTAGACTATTAGGTAGTGAAGGTATTCATTCACGTGTATTAGTTACTTTATAACACTCTCC
>NW_017719467.1:0-6071 GCF_001865875.1 Lupinus angustifolius
TTATTGGCAGAAAGTGGGAGTGACTATGTTCATTGACGCAATAGGCTTGAACCTGGCAAATTATCCTTTGTTCAATGTGTCTGCTGTATCTTGTGAGCAAGTTGTTGTGCTTTTTATTGCCAACCTCAATTTCTTAGTATTATCTTATTATTTTCAATTAATATTAAGTACTAATTTCTTTTTACTTAATATGATAGGATATTAGAGCCCTTTCCTCAAGATCAAGTTGCTACTTCAGGCGTTTCATCATAGGTATTGGCTCAACCTGATGATTCAAATAGAAAACTCCATAAAGCTAAACATTCAAGAGGAGCACATGGTGTGTTATTTTCCTTGCATTCTTTTCAGTTGTAGAGAGAATATTTAGGGGGGATTTCTCAACAAGACATGAGTACAAAGTAGCAGCGAAGAAAGTTGCATTTTCAATTGTAAGTGGCATCAACTATAAGTTTCTTTCCTTTGCTTCTATCCCTCCTTCATCAGCATTAGCATCCGCGGAACTCCAATATTAGCATCTTTTCTTTTGCTCTCCGATTTTTACTTCTCATATATGAACTTTATTTTATACTAAACAATGCCCTTAACTTAAGAGCGTGGGTTAAGGAATACACTAAAGAAAATTTGCATGAGAAAATGGTGTACTAAATATATTGAAAAGTGTTACACTTAATTTTACCAAGACAAACTTTCAGCTTCTTGATTCCTTAACCTGAAGTTTAAAATACTATGTAGTTACTCAGGATTGAGTACTTGAGAATTATGTTGAAAGAGATCACATATATTTTCACATAACTCCACTATTAAAGTTGTATGAAACATAAGGTTTACATTTTGTTTCAATAGTTTAGATAAATTGTGTTACAAAATGAAGCTTATGGTAATGTGTAATATACAGTTCTAACACTAGTACAATCATCATGTGCATCTCTTACCTATGGCATGTTTGAAATCCATTGATACAACAAAGGATTAATGTCAGAAAGAACATAGGTTATGGTATACAAGGGAGTGTCCTAGCAAAATAGAATGGGTTACAATAGTAGATACTAGCGTTATGTTAAAAGAAAATGTTAAGCACACCTTATTTTAAATAGAAATACTACTAAAATATGAGTTAATATTGAATTAGTAGATTTTGTGCTTTATTCAACTCTTATGATTTGATTGGTGGTCTTCTGAATTACAGGCGGTAATGATAGAAAAGAAGTTAAGTTGCATTGTCATGATCAATAACTTTGTCCTTTGAATTTCTTCATCAGTTCCAGAACAATCAAGATAATGAAGAATAGAAGGTTCTACAACAGAATAGATTATCTCTCTTTGCCTATTAGTTGAGATTCCTCTAATTGTATGTGAAATTCATTCCTAAGTAGCAAGCAATGATGTGTCAATTAATATGTTTTTGCTTGTGATTCACCATATGGTGCTTTAATAGAAACCATACAATTTTCAATTCTTTTGTCTGTTAGCAGATTGAATTATTGATACAGTTACAGAACCTTTTGTAACTGGATGATTTTTAATTATTTAAGTTGGTGTTGATCAAGTCCTGATACATCTATAAAATATTTCTGCGATTATTATTAGCTAGCAAATATTTAATTTTTATTAGAAATGACCATTATATTATTGAATATAAAGATTCGGCACATCAGGATGAGGATAGGAGTATGTATGAAAAAAACTTTAAATAAATTTAATTAGCCACGGCTTCGTTGTGGCAAAATCAACAAGTTAGCCACGGCTTCGCTGTGGCAAAATCAACAAGTTAGCCACGGTTGTGGTGTAGCAAAATCAACATCTTAGCACGGTTAGTATCGTAGCAGAATAAACTAGATCGTGGCTAACTAAATGTTACCACATTACTAGAAAGCGTACCAATATCACATATTAACCGTGGCTAATATTTAGCAACGCCACCCTTTGCCATGGTAACAATAAGTGTGGCCACTCAATTTAGCTATGGTTTTTTTGCACATTAGCCACGGTTGCAACCGTGGCTAAATGGATGTTTTGCTGTAGTGTAACTACATAAATGTAATTATATTATTGTAGATTATATTAGTTTGGTGTTTGTATAGATAGATATACAAGTATATATATATATATATATATATATTTTGCAAACTACTTGTATATAGTTTGATTGTGACATAGAAAATGTAATTATTGTTGCCGAAATAAATGAGATTGTTTATATTTGTCATAACATTGTGTTATTATATGTGTTTTGTGTTGTTTGATATATATGTGACAATATACTAAATGTGTTTGATTTATCCTACCGAAACTGTTTGATATAACAGTACTATTTGATGTAGTGTTATATCAAATAGTATTGTCATAAGAATCAACATTCATTGTAGCAAGTGTTGTAAATATGTTCACATTTCAAACTTTCAACAACACTTACTTAAGGAAGTTCTGTTGATAGTGGCATATTCAACAACACTTGCTTGAGGAAGTGTTATTGAAAGTGACAAATTAAATAACGCTTTCTAGAACAAGCACCATTGAAATTGATATATTCAACAATGCTTACTTGAGAAAACACTGTTGAAAGTGACACATTTAGCAATGCTTTCAAGAGAAAGCGCTATTTAAAGTGACACATTCAACAACCTTTCTTCTAGCGAGAACTATTGAATGTGTCACTTTCAACATCGATTTTAAAAGTACAGTTGAACCTAGCCTTATATTCTACTGTGATTACATTAATATTATCTGCAAGCCTTGTTGATTGTCAAATTTAAGCATTATTGTTTTGCAATTTTAACATATTTCAAAATATACATCAAGATCGTCTTTAAAACTAATGTGACATTTTAGATACATCGCATGTGGTATTCTACATGCATCTCACGTTAGCCTCAAAGACAAAATTGGTGCTCATTTTCATTTTTTGAAGACTTAGTTGATGGATCCAACATTGAGGAATAAGTTGGTCATGATTTTTTTTCATGAACCTAAATTTAATTTATAATTATGTACGTAGTACAGTCTTCCAATACTTTCAATTTTGATATCGTCAAGCTATCAATGTACAATTTTCATATGACACTAATCAAAGGAAAGCAAACTATTGTGTACGATATCATCTTTCATAGGATTTTTCCTAGTTTGTGTTTTGTCATGTTTCATTAAAAAATAAACATGTCTCTCCAATAAGGAGATGCAATATTTTTGAAGTACAAAAATAGCTTCGTAAACCTACACAAGTTTTTATCAATGTATGATTTCCATGAACCAATACATATTTTCACTAATACTAAATAATTAGTATATTGATCCTGACCCTTAACATAAGTTCTTACTTTAAAAAACATGACAAAGAAATATCTCTTATTTTCTGAAAATCCTCTCAAGAGAGCTTAGTACAACAGCTCGTGAGAGGTCATATTTGAAAAACAAAATCTAGAGTCTCACAAATTTAATGCAAAGTGCTAGAAAAATCTAGAGTCTAACAAATTTAATGCAAAGTGCTAGGCTTTATGAGAATGAACATATTTGTCTAGTGTTAAATAGGTGTAATTAAATTCTAATTAAAATTGCCAAAATGGGGGTTCATCGATTCAAATTATGGTAACACTTTTAGATATACGACAAAAAGGAATAAAACTCGGATCCCTAAATTTAGTATATAAGGAATTTTGACTAAAAGTGTTGCTTGTGCAGTAAATATTCTCTTGAAAACACTCCATGACAAGAAAAAAAAATATAAAAGAGATTAAGAAATCCAAATAGATTTGGCTCAAGATTAAAACGAAAAAGAATGAAATGAGGGATGATATTTTTCCCACATCCTTTTACCCATAATTCATTATTATTAATTACAAAGAAATGTGTTGGAAATGATGATGGGTAGGTTATAACAAGATGGTTGAGATTTTTGTAAAAATAAATTGATAAGAATGGTGACATAAATATTTTCTTCTCACAACTCTGTCAAGAACTAAAACTTAAATTAATCCCCAATTATATATTGAACATTTTTTATAAGGAGGAGTCTGCTTACGTTCAAGTTAAGTTATACTAGTTACAATTAATCCTAGTCATTTATTTTCTTCAATCCAACGAACCAAATGAGTGAGTGCAATCAATGATGTGAGAGAAAAGGATAAATCTTAAATAACTTTTAAGTTTCACCTATTTGGTCCATTGAATCAAAGAAAATGAATGACTAAGATTAAGTATAACTAGTGTAACTTGTTAGATATTTCCTGATGATTTGTGAAATACCAGTCTGTGGATCCTACGAAAGTGGAGACGGTAATGGAATGGAATTCTCCAAATTCGGTGACGAAGATTAGAAGCTTTCTCGGATTATTGGGGTACTATAGAAAATTCATTGAAGGATTTTCAAAGTTAGCCTTGCCGCTAACTACACTAACGAGGAAGGACAAACCCTTTGTCTCGCTCAAGCGTTGAAGGAGAGGTTGACCACAACGCCTGTATTAGTCTTGCCTGATCCCAATAAAAACTACAACATATATTATGATGCGTCAAAGCAAGGATTAGGTTGCGTGTTGATGCAACAAAGGAAAGTAGTGGCTTATGCGTCAAGACAGTTAAAGACACATGAGCAGAACTACCCAACGCATGATCTAGAACTAGCTACAATCGTGTTTGCCCTCAATACTCCAAACTTCCACACAAGTTTGGAGTTGTCTTGGGTATTAATAAAGCTTGTACTTAATCAATTGCCTTTTTGTTTGGATTAAGTACAACAATATTTCTTATACCGATTTATGTTATGTTTATATATGCAAATACCATGTTTACTCTTGAATTATAATGTTTGAATGATTATTATGGGAATGATTTGTATGTGATAATTTTTAAATTTAAGGTTTAAAAACATGTGATATAAATGTGAAATATTTTCCGTGAGAAAAGTAATTAAAATGATATTCAGGCTCTTCTCGCTGGAGCGAGAAAGCTCTCGCTTGAGCGAGAAGTGTCTACAGAAAATGAGTGTTTTAGCTCGGGGTGAGACATCTCTCTTGAGTTAAAATAGGCACCAAGAAAACTAATTCTTTTCTCGCTTAAGCCACAAATGCCTCAAAAATGGATGTGCCCTCGCATGAGCAAGACTGCTCTTGCTTGAGCGAGAGGGCTCCTTACAGACTTGACTTCTTTTTAAGTCGTCTGAACGATAACTCTCATATATACGAAAGACTAATGGCATGTTTTCTATCAAGAAGTTGTAAAGGTAAATAACTATATGAAATTCTTGAAAGTAATAAAAGTAAGGAATTGCTTTGTTAAAGGCGAGGCCCGAGGGTGTGTTATTCTGCCGATGCTGCAAGATCGTTTGACCGTAAGAGGCTTGGCTACAAGAGTCGTCCAGGATAATTCAGCAATGAATCGCAGTGGTGCTGAGAAGTATTATGTTGTGCCCATGCAGCAAGATCGTCTGACCGTAAGAGGCTTGGATTTAGAGTCATCCAGGATAATTCAACGATTGTTCGTAGTGGTGCCAAAATTATTCTCTTTCTGTTTATATGTTAGTATCGGGACCCACTAGAAGCATTCCTGATGGGAGATATCTTAGTATGGGAAAATTAATAGAAAAGATGGATTAAAATATATAATTTACTAATTTCGGTTAGGGTGCATATCCATAGTATAAAATGAAGTAGTGGAGAGGAAATGTAGGGAAGACGAATGAGCCCCGAGATGTTGAGAGGGATGGTGTTGATGGTGGTGATTCGTCAGCAAAGTCTTAAGGGAGAGTCTAGGTGAGTCGAGTCCCATGTATTCCTGGATGAGGTATTCTGTTGGATCAGACAATGCTCACAGCGCAAACTAGGTGATCTCTAACAACCCCTCTTTGCCATCAGGATCGATGAGAGGGATGTCCAGAAAGTGTTTGATATGACATCATCCTGAAATGGACAGTTCCGTTGAAACAGATCAATCATATATCCTTGCGAGGAATAATTTTGGCGCGATCAAATCGGCTTGTTATGGGAACTGTACTCTCGATTATTATTGAATAGTTATTGGGAGGATAAAGGAGTAAGAGTGGCAGACTCATGCATCACATTGCATACATGATATTCTTCGAT
>NW_017719468.1:0-1776 GCF_001865875.1 Lupinus angustifolius
TGTTGTCTTGGTGTATTATTCTGTGTAATTCCACGACGTCGATGACAAGTTTTTCATAGATGTTTTACTTCCTCTCTTTTCTTCTGGTGTATTTGTATGCATGTTCAGATGGACCCATCAACACTGATCCGAGGTTATCGCATCACTATGTCCTAGGAGGGGACATGGAGTGTTGAGGGTAATCGACACACTTACACAGGTCCTTACGACCTAGTGCTGGATTGGGTAAGCAATAGCTCAGTTCTGCATCTTCCATATCACTGCACAGTTCGGGAGGCATCATTCTCTTTGCCCGACCGAAGACCTGCAACCGCCAGACTTTCTGTACCGGCTGAATCTCGAGGCGCAGTAGAAGTTTTTAGGACCTGGCCCCAAACATGATTCTCATCATCAGGATCTGTGCCAAGAGTAACATACGGGGCCATGCCAATGGGGTACACCCTAGACCCATCAATGGATTTGGGAGCGGATGAAGTGGAGGAGGAGGAAGACAATGATGACTGTGTAGAGCTTATCTGCATAGAAGATTCATTTGAGGTCATTGAGATCTCTTCTGACTCGGTGGTGGAGGAGAGCTTGAAGATCATCAACAAATCAACGTGCTTAAGCCTCAAGATTGGTATTAGACTTAGACTAATAAATTAGTTTAGGTTGAGTCTAAGGCTTATGTAAACTCATCTCATATACATAATACATTAAATCATTTTATTTTGAGATATGACATTCATAATATGTTCATGCATCATATATATACATGTTATTTGTGCATCCTAGGCATAAACTTAGTGTTGAACATGTATAAGTTAAGTGCATAACGTATTTGAGTATTGCAATTTAAAAATATACATAGAAATATGCAGTTAATCGATTAAGGTGAGTTTTAATCGATTAACGTAAGTTTTTGAAAAGCAGTTGGAACAGAAAACTTGGAAAACCGAATCAGTTACAATTTTGTATCTCGTTAATCGATTAACCAAGAATTTAATCGATTAANTTTCTTTATAAGCTGTGTATTCAGAACTCAAAATCAAATTTCTTGCATGTTAGATTTTAAGAGAGTTAGAGCATATTTTCGTGTTAATTGCTGCATCTACATGAAATTACATTTGTGAGATTAGAGAAGAGAGAATTCTATGCTTTAGGATTGAGGGGCATTACATGTTTAGTTTCTCATCATTTCATCTCATATGTTCAGGCATTTCTTGATGTTTTTGGAAAGATTTCGTATTCTGTAAAATCTGTTTTGAACTCATGCATTATCATTTTATATGAGACATGTGTTAGAGTTGTAGAGTAAGGTGTTAATTGTTTTAATTTGAGCATTGTAAGTGCTTTAGATTACTCTATATTCTTGTTGTAAAAGTGTTGTAATATTGGGAATCTCTAGGTGTCTTACCACCAACGAGATTGAATTGCGTCTTCATTAGCTTAGAAATCTTGATAGAAAGAATAGGTTCTTGGCTGGGGCTACACCGCAAGAAAGGTTTTCTTGGGCGGTAGGAAATGAGTCAAACCAAGGGATAAAGTTCTTTAGTTTTCAAGAAAGTGTCTAAGTGTTGTAATTGAAAGAATTGTTTGTAAAACGCTATTTCGATTATAGTGAAGAAAAATCTCCTAGATCATACGGGAAGCCTGGATGTAGTTTGCAAGTGGACCCGCAAACGAACCAGGATAAAAACCTTGTTGCACGCTTTTATTTCCCTCTCTCTTTATTGCTTTAATCGATTACTTTGTATAGTTGTATTAGCTGTAATAATCTGTTTCTATACTGTACTG
>NW_017719469.1:0-507 GCF_001865875.1 Lupinus angustifolius
GCTAGGACGAAGTGCTAGCTCAACCGCGTATTCGTGATCCTAAAGGAAACACAATGTGTTCTACAAACCCGTTTGTTGGTGATGGTGCATCCATTAACCGACCACCCATATTCAGTGGTGAAGGGTATGCCTACTAGAAAGTCCACATGCAAATCTTTATAGAAGCCATTGACTCGGATATTTTAGAATCCGTAGTCAACGGCCCTTTCGTTCCACAGCACCTAGTGGACGATGAACCTAAAGACAAGCCTAAAAGCCTATGGACCGATGATTAGCGCAAGAGGGTCCAGCATAACCTACGTACCAAAAATATCATCACATCGACCCTATCCTACGATGAGTTCTTTAGGGCACTATCCTATCACGAAGGCACTAGCGAAGTCAAGCGCGGTAGATTAAATGCGCTGACCAACGAGTATGAGCTATTTCGCATGTTACCTAGCGAATCAATCAGTGATATGCAAAAGCGATTTACTCATATCGTGAATCATTTAGTTGCTCTAGATA
>NW_017719470.1:0-1066 GCF_001865875.1 Lupinus angustifolius
TCAAATCTAAGAAAGCCTACATCGTATGGGATGTAGTTGAGGAGGAAACGACATCCAGCACCTCTAGTGAGGAGGAGTCAGGAAAGCTATGTTTAATGGCTAGATCTGACAACCCTGACAATTCAAGCACACATGAAGATAAACATGAGGTATATTCTGACACCTCATCCTTTTCTGATGACTCACCTCCCTCTGATGACTTATATGAGGCTTATGTCGAGTTACATTCTGAACTAAAAAATTAGTTAGGATAAATATTGATAGAAAAAGATTAATCCTACAGAATGAAGAAAAAAAAAAGCAAACTACAAAAAGAATTAGATGAATTGAAATTAGAAAATGAAACATTAGACATCATCTATTTCTGTAGCACATGTAACTGTTCTGAATATAATTTATGTCAAAAACCTGTCTGTGAGACTTGCGAGACTTTGCAAGAAGAGAATTTCAAACTTAAGGAAAAACTCACACGTCTCACAAACAGTCAACAACAATTAGACACTATGCTAAGTCAAACAAGAAACGTAGGTGATCATACAAGACTAGTTTATACTCGCCCTAGGAACAAAAGACCATATAGAAAACCTGTAGCTCATCCTAAAAATAAATATCACAAGCACACACCTACATGTTTTTACTACAGTGCATATGGTCACACTTCATATTCATGTTACATCAAAAAGTACGGTGTACCTAGTGGCGTTTATATGTGGATAAAGAAGGGAGATAACTCCCCGATTACTAACAGAAAAGGACCCAATATCAATTGGGTACCTAAGAAAAGCAAATGATCTTTTTGTAGATATGTCTTCGAACACAAGGGTAGAAATGGTACCTAGACAGCGGGTGTTCGAGACATATGACAGGTGACAGATCAAACTTCCTGGATCTTTCACTTAAAGGTAAAGGATACGTCACATATGGAGACAACAACAAGGGAAAGATTCGTGGCACCAGAACAGTTGGAAATTCATCTCAGACTCTTATTGAAAATGTTCTCTATGTTGAAGGATTAGAACATAATCTCTTGAGCATAAGCCAACTCTGTGACAAAGGTAACCGTGTA
>NW_017719471.1:0-6093 GCF_001865875.1 Lupinus angustifolius
ATGGCTTTGGCATAGACGCGTTGCACATATCCATGTAAAACATGTAGATAAATTATCATCAAACGAACTAGTTGAGGGGCTACCAAAACTAAATTTTAAAACCAAAGAGATTTGTGACACTTGTCAAAAGTGCAAAAAAATCAAAAACTCTTTTAAAAATAAAAATGTGATCTCCACTTCAAGGCCTTTGGAGTTACTCCATATGGACTTGTTTGGGCAATCATAAATCATGAGTTTCGGAGGTAACTATTATGCCTTAGTTATTGTTTAAAAATCTTGCCAAGCAAATCCAAAACCAACTTAACCTGAAAATAGTATATATATGTAGTGACCACAGGGGAGAATTTGAGAACTTTCAGTTCGATAAATTCTGTGATAAGCATGACATTTTACATCAATTCTCTGGTCCTTGCACTCCACAACAAAATAGAGTTGAGTACTTCTAAGGCCTAATATAAATAAAACTCCTTATGAACTTTTGAAAGGCCGTAAACCAAACATATCCCATCTTCACGCTTTCGGATGCAAATGTTTTATATTAAATAATGGAAAGCGGGCTTTAGGAAAATTTGATTCAAAAGCCGATGAAGGAATATTTTTGGGGTACTCGATGCATAGCAAAGCCTTTAGAGTGTTTAATAAATATTTAATTCAAGTAGAAGAGTCTATCCATGTACAATTTGACGAATCTTCTCCAAAAGAGAAGAGAAAGTTTAAAAAAAGATTAGAGGCCATCAGAATGCTTCTTTTCTTTGCATCTATAATGAATTTCAAATTATTTCAAATGGACGTAAAAAGCGCCTTCTTGAATGGCTACATTCAAGAAGAAGTCTATGTTGATCAACCGCCTGGTTTTGAAAATTTTAAATATTCGAACCATGTGTATAAACTCAAAAAGACACTCTATGGTCTTAAGCACGCTCCTAGAGCTTGGTATGATAGACAAAGTACCTTTCTTTTGGAAAAAGGGTTTGAAAGAGGCTTGGTTGACACAACGCTTTTTATACGTAGATTAGAAAATCATGTATTACTTGTTCAAATATATGTTGATGATATAATCTTTGGATCTACTAATGATATTCTCTGTAAAGAATTTTCTGAGATGATGCAGGGGTAGTTTGAAATGTCAATGATGGGAGAAGTCACATTTTTTCTAGGGCTTCAAATAAAGCAGCTAGAAAGTGGGATCTTCATTCATCAGGCTAAATATTGCAAGAGCTACTTAAGAAATTCGATATGGAAAAATATAAGGAAGCATCCACTCCTATGGCATCTGCATGCTATCTAGATAAGGACGAAAAAGGAAAAGCGATAGAGGTAACAAAATATCGTGGTATGATTGGCTCATTACTTTAACAGCAAGCCGACCTGATATTATGTTTAGTGTATACATGTGTGCTAGATTTCAGTCTTCACCTAAGGAATCACATTATATAACTGTTAAAAGAATCATGAGATATTTAAAAGGAACAACTAATATATGGTATCCTCGGGATGCCTCACTATCTTTGGTGGGATATTCCGACTCCGATTTCGCCGAATGTAAATTGGATCAGAAAAGCACTACTGGTACTTGTCACTTGTTGGGTAGTTCATGAAAGTGCAATTAGTTTAGGTTGAGTCTAAGGCTTAGGTAAACTCAATACATGTCTCATATGCATAAAACTTTAAATCATTTTAGTTTTGAGATATGTCATTTATAATATGTTCCTCCATCACATTAATGCATGTAATTTGTGCATCCTAGGCATAAACTTAGTGTTGAACATGTATAAATTAAGTGCATAACGTATTTGAGTTTTGCAATTTAAAAATACACTTGGAAATATGCAGTTAATCGATTAAGATGTGTTTTAATCGATTAACATAAGTTTTTGAAAAGCTGTTGGAACAGAAAACTTGGAAAACAGAATCAGTTACAATTTTATAACACGTTAATCGATTAACCAAGTATTTAATTGATTAACTAGGCTGCAGAGTTGATTCTTTCTAAACTGTGTTTTCAAAACTCAAGCCATAACTTGCATGTTAGATTTTAAGAGAGTTAGAGCATATTTCGTGTTAATTGCTGCATCTATATGACATTGCATTTGTGAGATTAGAAAAGAGAGAATTCTATGCTTTAGGATTGAGAGGCATTTCATGTTTAATTTCTCATCATTTCATCTCACATGTTCATGCATTCATTGATGTTTTTGAGAAGATTTCATATTCTGTAAAAACTGTTTTTAACTGATGCATTAGGATGTACATTATCAGAAAATCATGTATTACTTGTACAAATCTATGTTGATGACATAATATTTGGATCTACTAATGATATTCTTTGTAAAGAATTTTCTGAGATGATGCAAGGAGAGTTCGAAATGTCAATGATGGGAGAACTCACATTTCAGTTTCCCGCATGAAATGTAGGCTCAAGGAGCCGTTAAATATCGTGGTATAATTGGGTCATTACTTTACTTAACTGCAAGTCGACCTGATATCATGTTTAGTGTATGCATGTGTGGGAGATTTCAGTCTTTACCTAAGGAATCACATTATGTAACTGTTAAAAGAATCATGAGATATTTAAAAGGAACAACTAATATGGGATTATGGTATCCTCTGGATGCCTCACTATCCATGGTGGGATATTCCGATTCCGATTTCGTCGGATGTAAATTGGATCGGAAAAGCACTAGTGGTACTTGTAACTTGTTGGGAAGTTCATTAATTACATGACACAGTAAAAAGCAAGCTTGTGTTGCTTTGTCCACCGCCGAAGCGGAATATATTGCCGTCTGTGTGTGTTGCGCTCAAATCCTTTGGATGAAGTAGCAACTTAAGGACTTTGGCCTTAAACTAGAAAATATCCCCATTAAATGTAATAATACAAGTGCCATAAACCTATCCAAGAATCCCGTTTTGCATTCTAGAACCAAGCATATAGAAATTAGACATCATTTCTTACGTGATCATGTACAAAAAGGTGACTGCGTGCATGAATTTGTTCAAACCTCTAAACAGTTAGCAGATATTTTCACCAAGCCCCTTCCACGAGATACTTTTTATGTTCTAAGGAGAGAACTTGGAATTCTCGATGAACAATATCTTGATTAAAATTGTCTAGATGTTTAGTTTATGTCTCGCCTCTATATGTTTAGTAGTCTCTTGATTTAAGTGAAATGTGTTAAAATGTAAAACTATATCTCATGGTAACTTCTTTTTGTGATTACATATGTTTAGATTAATCCATTATAATGCATGCATAAGTCCCAAAGAGTTGAAACAATTATGCTAGGTAAAAATTTTTTTTTTTACAATGTTTAATCGATTAAGCATTTAGTGTTAATCGATTACCTAGGCATCAGTTTTTGAAAAATCATTTTTCATATGATTTTAATTGATTAACCATGCCCGTTAATCGATTAAAACCAGCAGGTTAAGTGCAGATAACACTTCGGTTTCACGTTTTTTCGGCATTTTTCTCCACTTTGGCATTTTCTCTATTTCCTCTTCCTTTTGAGTCTCTATAACCGTGATACAACTGACCCAAGTGCATTAATCTAGATAAACCTCACCCCTAACACTCTCTAATCCTCTAGAAATCTCCAATTTCATCCATATTTCACTTTATTCCCATTTTCCCCAAATCAAAACCCTAGGTTAGGTTTGCCTCATTCCTTATCTGTTTGGTCCAACATAAATTCGGGTTCTGCATAACAATGGAACAAGGTCGCCCAAAAAGGTTCAAAACTCCTGCCAATCCAGAAAGAAGACCGAAAGCTGGCTCATCCTCCACTCGGGACCATGGTGACCCATTTTACTCGCTCATTCTGCAAGAGACCCGTTTGGCTAAGGTTCAAGGACAAAAACCCACGTATGTAAGGTATGTTGATCTAACCTGGATGGCGGAACAAAATTTCAGTTTCCCGCATGAAATGTAGGCTCGGACAAGTTTACCCTGCTCTAGTTAGGGAATTTTATGCAAATTTCAGATATAAGGATGGTAAATACTGGTCTATGATTTCTGGTAAATTGTTTGAGATTAGTGATGAACTGTTTATGAATGTTGGTGGGTTATCATCTTCGGGTTATGGAATAGGAGACTGCTCATGGGTTAAGGATAATTTTGATCCTACTGAGGTGTATAAGTCATTTCTTAGAGGACCTCATTTGTATATTCAGGGTCAATTGACCAAGGCTGGTTCATTATCTGTTGAGAACAGGCTGCTACATTATATCATCGCTTATATTCTGGTACAGAGGAACACAAATCATGCACAACCCACTGTGAATGATTTGCGTCTCATGTACGTTGTTAAGAATAATGTGATGATTAACTAGCCTGAGGAAATATTGAAGATTATGAATAGTGTTTCTTTATCTCGGTCAAAGCTGCTTCCCTACAGTATCTTTATTTCACGGATTGTGGATTATATGCATATTGATGTCTCTGACACCATTATTGTTGAGTATACTGATAAGGATCATCTGGTCGGTGAGAGTCTGATTCATAAAATGGGTATCTATAAGTACAGTACTACTTGGCAATACCAGGAGGACTATACTACTATTGATCTGGAGTTGTCTAGTGATGATGATCAGGGTGGCATGGGTGATCAGAATGCTACTAATCAGGGGGAGCCCTCTAGGACAGCATCACGGGATTCTGTTTTTGGTATGACTCAGATGGAGGCTATGGAACAAAGGCTCAACAACCGCATGGATCTTCACTTTCAAGGGTTGAAGGACTCGTACTTTGTAGGTATGGAACAGTATGAAGAGCCTGCTTATTCTGACAACCAATATCAAACCGTGAGGAATCTGATTCAATCAACAGCCGAAGCTCAGAATGCCTTCATTCGCTCTACAGCTGAAGCTCAGAATGCACTATTTCGTTCTGAATTTCAGAAGTTATCTATGCTGATCAGGGGTGACCAGAATGTTGCTATTCCCGATGATGATATTGATCTTCCTCCACCTCACCATCGTGTAGAAGACTTTAGACCTAGGATATCTTACCCTTAGGTTTATTTCTTCTTTGTTGCACTTTATGGACCAAGTTGTTGTTATTGTTTCAAGACTTATTTGTGCTTTTTCTGTCTCTTTTTGACATTTTATGGTTTGTACGGTTGCTAGATATTTTTACTCTTTATGCTATGTTCTTAAATTTTGTGTTTAATTATGTCAAAATAGCTTATTTGGTTATTTGAATGGTTCTTGATCATATGAGATTTTCTGGTGCATAAATGAAGCTGGTTATTGCACTACATTGCCATTGCACTATATTGCTTATTATGCTTATTGCTATTTGATATGGTAAATCTTGTATGTCGTTCACTCTACCTTTTAGTTATTTTATTGTCTAAACAAGCGCATTTGTTCAAGCCACCGAAAATAAAAGAGGTTAATAGTTAAATCCCAAATTAATTCATTAACTTCATTTTATGTTTAACTACATATCTCTGTCTACTTTTGACCTGGGTTATCTTTTTGATAATGTCAAAAGGGGGAGAAAGGTTGTTTTGTTGTTGTTTGATTGTGGAGGTTGATTTTAATACTGCTTCCGAAAGATTCGCACATCATATCAATCAGTGCCAATACAATCTTCAAGCTAATTCATCAAACAAAGGGTGTACTGTTTGTCATCATCAAAAGGGGGAGATTGAAAGTGTGCATGTCAAGAGGAGCACTTTGGAAAGCTTTCTCACTATGTGTTTTGGTTTTGATGAGGACAACTTGTGTTCCGTAAGGAAAAAAAAGGAAGCATCCACTCCTATGGCATCTGCATGCTATCAAGATAAGGACGAAAAAGGAAAAGCGATAAAGGTAACAAAATATCGTGGTATGATTGGCTCATTACTTTATTTAACTACAAGTCGACCTAATATTATGTTTAGTGTATGCATGTGTGCTAGATTTCAGTCTTTACCTAAGGAATCACATTATGTAACTGTTAAAAGAATCATGAGATATATAAAAGGAACAACTAATATGGGATTATGGTATCCTCGGGATGTCTCACTATCTTTGGATCAGAAAAGCACTAGTGGTACTTGTCACTTGTTGGGTAGTTCATTAGTTGCATGGCACAGTAAAAAGCAAGCC
>NW_017719472.1:0-6404 GCF_001865875.1 Lupinus angustifolius
TGGAACAGAAAACTTGGAAAACGAAATCAGTTACAATTTTGTAACACGTTAATCGATTAACCAATGATTTAATCGATTAACTAGGCTGCATAATTGATTCTTTATAAACTGCGTTTTCAGAACTTAAGCCATAACTTGCATGTTAGATTTTAAGAGAGTTAGAGCATATTTCGTGTTAATTGCTGCATCTATATGACATTGCATTTGTGAGATTAGAAAAGAGAGAATTCTATGCTTTAGGATTGAGAGGCATTTCATGTTTAATTTCAGATCATTTCATCTCACATGTTCATGCATTCATTGATGTTTTTGAGAAGCTTTCATATTCTGTAAAAACTATTTTTAACTGATGCATTAGGATGTACATTATCAGGAAATCATGTATTACTTGTACAAATCTATGTTGATGACATAATATTTGGTTCTACTAATGATATTCTCGGTAAAGAATTTTCTGAGATGATGCAAGGAGAGATCGAAATGTCAATGATAGGAGAACTCACTTTCTTTATGGGGCTTCAAATAAAGCAACTAGAAAGTGGGATATTCATTCATCAGGCCAAATATTGCAAAGAGCTACTTACGAAATTTGATATGGATAAATGTAAGGATGCCTCCACTCCTATGGCATCTGCATGCTACCTAGATAATGACGAAAAAGGAAAAGCAATTGAGGTAACAAAATATCGTGGTATAATTGGGTCATTACTTTACTTAACTGCAAGTCGACCTGATATCATGTTTAGTGTATGCATGTGTGGGAGATTTCATTCTTTACCTAAGGAATCACATTATGTAACTGTTAAAAGAATCATGAGATATTTAAAAGGAACAACTAATATGGGATTATGGTATCCTCGGGAGGAAGGGTGTCAAACCAAGGGATAAGGTTCTTTAGTTTCAAGAAAGAGTCTAAGTGTTGTAATTGGAAGAATTGTTTGTAAAAGGTTATTTCAATTATAGTGAAGAAAAATCTCCCATATCAGCCGGGAGGCCTGGATGTAGTTTGCAAGTGGACCCGCAAACGAACCAGGATAAAAACCTTGTTGCAGGCTTTTTCTTTCCCTCTCTCTCTTTATTGCTTTAATCGATTACTTTGTATAGTTGTTTTAATTGTAATAATCTGTTTCTATACTATATTGTTGTAACTCTAATATTTCTGTTAGCTCTGTATATTTGCTTCGATCTCAGATGATTGTCGTGCAAGAAACCGAATCTATTTGTGTAATATGAGCTATTTTAATCGATTAAATTGCTTGCGTTAATCGATTATTCTTACTCTGTTAATCGATTAATCTGTGGTTATTTCAGCATTATTTGTTGTTTGCGAAAAGCAAATACTCTGACCTCTACACCTATTCAACCCCCCTTCTAGGTGTATTTTAGCCACTGATACCTAACAGTTCATTAGTTGCATGGTACAGTAAAAAGCAAGCTTGTGTTGCTTTGTTCACCGTCGAAGCGGAATAAATTGCCGCCGGTGTGTGTTGCGCTCAAATCATTTGGATGAAGCAGCAACTTAAGGACTTTGGTCTTAAACTAGAAAATATCCCCATTAAATGCGATAATACAAGTTCCATAAACCTATCCAAGAATCCCGTTTTGCATTCTAGAACCAAGCATATAGAAATTAGACATCATTTCTTACGTGATCATGTTCAAAAAGGTGACTGTGTGCTTGAATTTGTTGAAACCTCTAAACAGTTAGCAGATATTTTCACCAAGCCCCTTCCACGGTATAAGTGCAGACAACACTTCGGTTTCAGACTTTTTTCGGCATTTTCTCTATTTCCTCTTCCTCTTGAGTCTCTGTAACCGTGATACAACTGAACCAAGTGCATTAACCTAGATAAACCTCACCCCTAACCCTCTCTAATCTCCTAGAAATCTCTAATTTCAATTTCACTTCAATCCCGTTTTTCCCCAAATCACAACCCTAGGTTAGGTTTGCCACACTCCTTCTCTGCTTCGCCCAAATCAATTTTGGTTTCTTCAAAGTCATGGAGCAAAGTCGCCCAAAAAGGTTCAAAACCCCTGCTAATCGTGGAAGAAGACCGGAGTTTGGCTCATCCTTCACTCGGGGCACCCAACAGGACTGTGGTGACCCATTCTACTCACCCATTCTACAAAAGACTCGCTTGGCTAAGTTTCATGGACGAAAACCCACGTATGTAAGGTGTGTTGATCTAACCTGGATGGCGGAACAGAATTTCAGTTTCTCGCATGATATGGCGGCTCAGGGAGCCGTTAAATTTCTAGAATTGAAGGGACAAGTCTACCGTGCTCTAGTTAGGGAATTTTATGCAAACTTTAGGTATAAGGATGGTAAATATTGGTCTATGATTTCTGGAAAACTATTTGAGATTAGTGACGACCTGTTTATTAATGTTGGAGGGTTATCCTCTTCGGGTTATGGTATAGGAGACTGCTCATGGGTTAAGGATAATTTTGATCCTATTGAGGTGTATAAGTCGTTTCTTAGAGGACCTCATCTGTACATTCAGGGTGAATTGACCAACGCTGGGTCATTATCTGTTGCGAATAGGCTGCTGCATTATATCATCGCTTATATTCTGGTGCAAAGGAACACAAATCATGCACAGCCCACTGTGAATGATTTGCATTTCCTGTACGATGTTAAGAACAATGTAATGATTAACTGGCCTGAGGAGATCTTAAAGGTCATGAATAATGTTTCTCTATCGCAGTCTAAGTTGCTTCCCTACAGTATCTTTATATCACAGATTGTGGATTATTTGCATATTGACGTTACTAACACCATTATTGTTGAGTATACTGATAAAGATCATTTGGTTAGTGAGAGTCTGATTCACAAGATGGGTATCTACAAGTACGATACTACTTGGCAATACTAGGAGGACTATACTACTATTGATCTGGAGTTGTCCAGTGTACTGTTGATCTGGAGCTGTCCAGTGATGATGATCAGGATGGCATAGGTGATTAGAATGCTGCTAATCAGGGGGAGCCCTCTAGGAGAACATCACAGGATTTTATTTTTGGTATGGCTCATATGGAAGCTTTGGAACAAAGGCTCAGCAACCGCATGGATCTACACTTTCAAGGGTTGAAAGACTCGTACTATGCTGGTCTGGAACAGTACGAAGAACGTGAAATTGCTTATTCTTACAACCAATATCAAACCGTGAGGAATCTGATTCATTCAACAGCTGAAGTTCAAAATGCTCTTATCCGCTCCACATCCGAAGTTCAGAATGCCTTCCTTCATTCGCTCTACAGCTGAAGCTCAGAATGCATTGTTTTGTTCTGAATTTTAGAAGTTGACTATGCTGATCAGGGGTGACAAGAATGTTGCTGATCCTGATGATGAGATTGATCTTCCTCCACCTCAACCGTAGCTTAGGAGACTTTAGACCTAGGATATCCTACCCTTAGGTTTATTTCTTCTATTATTGCACTTTATGGATTCAGTTGTTGTTATTGTTTCGAGACTTATTTATGCTTTTTCTGACTTGGTTTGACATTTGCTGGTTTGTTTGGTTGCTGGATATTTTTACTCTCTATGTTTTAGTTTTTTAATTTTGCTTATTTTACTTTTAATTATGTCTAATGGTATCGAAGCAATCCCCTATTACGTAATTATTAAGTACCTTTGAATACCATCTCGGTTTTGTGGAATAAATTCCAACACCGGTTTATTTATAAATAAAGAGTAAAATAATAATAAATTTAAGTGACCTTTATTTATTTACTCCCTTTCGGGTTCCTTTTATTAACAAACCAAACTTCTTCCTTAAGGAAGGTTGATATTAAAGAATAAATAAATGGTGGAATGTAAACAACAATAAATAAAATTTAGTAAGTTAGCTTCATCACTTTTGTATATTAAAAGGTGCTTTCAACAAATAAATTTATTGATAACACTTTACTATTTTACAATTTACACCTCTTTCAAGATTCAATTGTAGTACACTATAAGGTTATGTCGAACCACAAGGAATTGCCTAATAGAATGAATCATATCAACGTGTCACAACACAAATAATGAGTAAACATATTTTGATAGTTTTTTGTTGTTTTGCACATAAACAATTTAACAAGAAAAATAAACTACATATTAACAAATTCTTGAGGAGACGCGATCATTTTGAATAAGGAAAATATTGAAAGTGCGCATGTCAGGAGGAGCACTTTGGAAAGCTTGCCCACTATGTGTTTTGATGAGGACAATTTGTGTTGCTTAAGAGCTTGAAGATCATCAACAAATCAACGTGCTTAAGCCTCAAGATTGGTATTAGACTTAGACTAGTAATTAGTTTAGGTTGAGTCTAAGGCTTAGGTAAACTCAATACATGTCTCATATACATAATACATTAAATCATTTTATTTTGAGATATGACATTCATAATATGTTCATGCATAATATATATACATGTTATCTGTGCATCTTAGGCATAAACTTAGTGTTGAACATGTATAAGTTAAGTGCATAACGTATTTGAGTATTGCAATTTAAAAATATACATAGGAATATGCAGTTCTCGTTAATCGATTAACCAAGAATTTAATCGATTAACTGGGCTACGAAATGGTTTCTTTATAAGCTGTGTTTTCAGAACTCAAGCTCAAATTTCTTGCATGTTAGATTTTAAGAGAGTTAGAGCATATTTTCGTGTTAATTGCTGCATCTTCATGAAATTGCATGTGTGAGATTAGAGAAGAGAGAATTTTGTGCTTTAGGATTGAGAGGCATTACATGTTTAGTTTCTCATCATTTCATCTCACATGTTCATGCATTTCTTGATGTTTTTGGAAAGAATTCATATTCTGTAAAATCTGTTTTGAACTTATGCATTATCATTTTATATGAGACATGTGTTAGAGTTGTAGAGTAAGGAGTTAATTGTTTTAATTTGAGCATTATAAGTGCTTTAGATTATTCTATATTCTTGTTGTAAAAGTGTTGTAATATTGGGAATCTCTAGGTGTCTTACCACCAACGAGATTGAATTGTGTCTTCATTAGTTTAGAAATCTTGATAGAAAGAATAGGTTCTTGGCTGGGGCTACACCGCAAGAAAGGTTTTCTTGGGCGGTAGGAAGTGAGTTAAACCAAGGGATAAGGTTCTTTAGTTTTCAAGAAAGTGTCTAAGTGTTGTAATTGAAAGAATTGTTTGTAAAACGTTATTTCGATTATAGTGAAGAAAAATCTCTCAGATCAGACGGGGGGCCTGGATGTAGTTTGCAAGTGGACCCGCAAACGAACCAGGATAAAAACCTTGTTGCACGCTTTTCTTTCCCTACTCTCTTTATTGCTTTAATCGATTATTTTGTATAGTTGTATTAGTTGTAATAATCTGTTTCTATACTGTACTGTTGTAACTCTGATATATGTGTTAGCTCTGTATATTTGCTTCATTCTCAGTTGCTTGTCATACAAGAAATTGAAACTGTTTGTGCGATTTGAGCTGTTTTAATCGATTAAAAAGCTGTAGTTAATCGATTATTCTTTCTGTGTTAATCGATTAAACTGGGGGTTTTTCAGCATTATAAGTTGTTTGCGAAAAGCAGATACTTTGACCGCTACACCTATTCAACCCCCCCTTCTAGGTGTATTTTAGCCACTGATACCTAACAACGACTATGTAGAGCTTATCTTTTTATGAATGGATGCATAAGTGAATAAGTATATGAATATGTGAACAATTGTTTTAGGTTGATGAATGTATGGATGATATACATTTTACTTTTCGAATGGATGAATGTTTGAATTGTGTATTTTTTTAATATATGTATGCAGGAATGGGTGAATGAATGTTCAAATGATGTATTATGTTTTACATAAACGAATGAGTTAATGAATGTTTGAATTATATATTTTTGAATGTATGAATGAATGCATAAGTGAATGAATAAATGAGTGAATAGATTATTGAATGAATAAATAAGTAATAATATTTTAATGATGTAGTTTTTGTTTTTGAGTTATTTGTTTATGGATGAAATGTGTAATAATGCAAAATACATGTCCTTAGGGTAATAAACCCTATCTTATGTTGATTTAGTCATTATTACTGTTAGGTATCAGTGGTTACAATACACCTAGAAGGGGGGGTTGAATAGATGTCGCGGTTAGAATTACCGCTTTTCCCAAATCAACACTTAATGTTGAATCAACCCTATTTAATCGATTAAGGAGAAGAAGATAATCGATTATAAGCACAATCTTAATCGATTAACACACAGAACAGTTTTAAACAGAAACAGTTTTAATCGATTAACAGAAACAGGATAATCGATTAACACAGCAATATTAATCGATTAAACAGAACCAGTAAGCAATTACAGAAACGATTAAATGCGAAACAGATAACCGATAACAGAACGAATACAGAGCTTACAAATTTGTATATCAGAATAGCA
>NW_017719473.1:0-234 GCF_001865875.1 Lupinus angustifolius
AAAAATTTGAATTTTCCAGAAATGAAGCCCAGGTAATCGATTAACTATTTGGCATAATCGATTAAATCAGAGAAAATTTCGTTTTTAGGCAGCAGAGTGGTTTCGACTTTTTAGGACACATGTATGCATTATAACAAATTTATCGAGACATTTATAATCACATTAAGAGGTTAATCAAGAGATATATTTTTTGCATTTATAACATATATCATTCAAACATGAAACACAAAGGCA
>NW_017719474.1:0-525 GCF_001865875.1 Lupinus angustifolius
TCAGGCTGGTACAGATCAGCCTAATGCAGAGACTCTGGGGGAGCCATCTGGAACTACATAACAAGAATCATCCTTTGGGTTAGCTCTGTTGGATGCCATGGAGCAAAGGCTGAACAATGGGATGGATTTACACTATCAGTATTTGAAGGACAACTACCATACTGATTTGGAACAATTTGAGGAGTGTCAGGTTGCTTACATCGATAACCACTATCAGGCTATAAAGAGCTTTCTCCATAACATTGTTGAGTCACAGAATGCGAGGTTTTGTGTAGAGTTTGAGAAGTAGAGATTCCTCATCCGGGGTGATAGTAGTCTGACTGTACTTGATGACTTAGATCCTCCTCCGCATCCATATATTAGAAGGCCTTAGATCTTAGGTTGCCCTAGGTTTCGTCCTTCTATATGGCGAATTTTTAGGATTTATGATGCTTTGTAATATCGAGACATATTTTCTCTTTGCTTTCTGGATTGTAACTCTAACAATCTACTATTGCTGCAACTTTATGACTTGATATGCATGTC
>NW_017719475.1:0-291 GCF_001865875.1 Lupinus angustifolius
TCAAAAGGGGGAGAAAGATTGTTTTGTTGTTTAATGTGAGCAGGTTGTAAATAATACCAAGTTTCTGTTGTCTAGCTATGCGCTTTAACTTTGAAATCAACACCCATGCATTTTGTGATCATCTTCAAGCTTTGCATCAAAACAAATTTGGTGTTGAATTTGTCATCATCAAAAAGAGGGAGATTGAAAGTGCAATGTGTCAAGAGAGCACTTTAGCTTGCCTATGTTTTGATGAAGACAAAGGACTTAGTGAAAGCTTAAAGACAACTCAACAAAACAACATGCCAAAGA
>NW_017719476.1:0-1250 GCF_001865875.1 Lupinus angustifolius
GGCATAACATAAAGGTAAAACATGTATAGTTGATAAGCATAACATATAGGTAGTTTACCTATTAACATCTTAACTGAAAATATGTCAGCTAATCGATTAAGAGAAGCTTTAATTGATTAATGTGAAAACAGTTTTTAACAGTTTCAACAGAAAACTGAAAAACAGATTTCAATTACTCTTTAACAACCCATTAATCGATTAACAGGCAACATAATCATTTAACAGGGTGAAAAACAACTTTTCTACATAAACTATTTCTTTAACATATTTTACATACGATTTTATACATTCATACATTCATATTAGAATTGCTAAGTTGCGTATTTTAATGTTCATGTATGTCATATAGGCATAGGGAATTGCATGTGAGATTAGAGTGAGATAGTATTATGCTTAGGATTAACATGTCATCCATTGCATATTATCAAATGTGTTCTTCATCCTATCTTGTTCTTGCATGATTCTTTCACTACTGCTTGGAGATTTCTTAAGGATAGAAATTACATGTACTTTAAGATTTTCATCTTATACATATTCATAGTAATTGTGAGATTTGTATAGGGTTAATAACTTGTTCTTTCTTGTAATATTTGAGCTATTTTAGTGCTTCACATTACTCTGTTTTTTGTGTTATTTGTGTAACAAGGGAAGTTGTCTCTTAGTGTCGTACCACCAAAGAGATCAGAGAGCCTTCACCAAGACTTGGAGGTCTTGAGTTTAGAGCCTACTCTTGGTTGGGGATGGATCGTAGGAAAGGTTTTCCTAGGCGATTGGGTAAGGTGAAACTAAGGTAGAGGTTCTGGGAACTCAAGAAGGGAGCGTTCAAGGTCTTGTAATTGGAAGTGTGTTTGTAAGACACATTGGTTTCAATTTTAGTGAAGAAAAATATCCCGGATCATTGTGGAGGACTGAATATAGTTTTATAGTGGACCGCAAAACGAACCAGTATAAAAACCTTGTTGCATGTTGTTTCTTTCCATTATCTCTTTACTGTTTTAAGTAGTTTTAATTACCTATTGTAGCTGATATTTTGAATATAGCATTACTGCCAAATAAAGATAATTTGTGTTCAAATATATCTGCTATATCATTTCTGTATAATCTGTAATTGGCTGTGTAATTGAGCCAGCCAACAACTGCTAAATTCTGTGTGACTTAATCAATTAAGTCATAGCTTTAATCGATTAAATGGGCAAATTTCTAGAATAGGGCTTTGATGCAAATAGCGGTAAGTGGGAACCGCGACACCT
>NW_017719477.1:0-2454 GCF_001865875.1 Lupinus angustifolius
ATATGGACTTGTTTGGACCTTCACAAATAATGAGTTTTGGTAGTAGTTTCTATGCTTTGGTAATTGTTGATGATTTTTCTAGATTCACATGGATAGTATTTTTATCTTCTAAGAGTGATGCATTCAAAAACCTTGCCAAGCAAATTCAAAACCAATTTAATCTCAAAATGGTATTAATTCGATCTCATCATGGTGGTGAGTTTGAAAACCACCAGTTTGATAAATTTTGTAATAAATATGGTATCATGCATCAGGTCTCGGCTCCTCGTACCCCTCAGCAAAATGGAGTTCTTGAGAGGAAGAATTGAGTTCTAGATTAGCTTGCTAGAACTATGCTAAACGAAAACAAGGTTCCTAAGTACTTTTGGGCTGATGCAGTGCATACTGCTTGCTATGTGATAAATCGTATACTCTTGAGCCTACTTGTTTGAAAACTCTTTATGAATTGGTAGCTTGTGAGAATTTTCTGAGATGATGCAGGGAGAATGATGTCGATGATGGGTGAGCTGACTTGCTTCCTTGGGCTACAAATTATACAAATGGAAAGTGGCATCTTCGTTCATCAATTGAAGTACTGCAAGGAGTTACTCAAAACGTTCGAAATGGAAAAATGTAAAGAAGCTACTACACCTATGGCATCCGCTTGTTGTCTAGACAAAGACGAAAAGGGAAAAGCTATTGAGGTAACCAAGTATCGAGGGATAATCGGCTCTTTATTATATTTGACTGTGAGTCGCCCTAATACTATAATGTGAATCTGTAGGTAATGCTTGAAATCTAGCACACATGCAAACACTAAATATAATATCAGGGCGGCTCGCAGTCAAATATAATAAAGAGTCGATTATCCCTCGATACTTGGTTACCTCAATAGCTTTTCCCTTTTCATTTTTATCTAGATAGCAAGCGAACGCCATAGGTGTATAAGCTTCTTTACATTTTTCCATGTCAAACGTTTTGAGTAACTCCTTCTAGTACTTCGATTGATGAAGGAAGATGCCACTTTCCATTTGTTTAATTTGTAGCCCAAGGAAGAAATTCAACTCACCCATCATCGACATCTCAAATTCTCTCTGCATCATCTCATAAAATTCTCTACAAAGAACATCGTTAGTAGATCCGAAAATTATATCATCAACATATATTTGAACTAATAATACATGATCATCTAATATATGGATAAAGAGGATAGTATCAACCATACCCCTCATGAACCCTTTTTCCAAAAGGAAAGAGCTCAATATGTCATACCAAGCTCTATGGGCAGGTTTCAGACCATAGAGAGCCTTCTTAAGCTTATATACATGGTTCGGATATTTAAAATTTTCAAAGCCGGGAGGTTGATCAACATACACCTCCTCTTGGATATAACCATTCAGAAATGCGCACTTAACATTCATTTGAAAGTGTTTAAAGTTCATAATTGATGCAAAGGATAGAAGCATCCTAATGGCCTCTAATCTGGCTACAGGAGTGTAGGTCTCATCATAATCGATGTCTTCCTCTTGGTTGTAGCCTTTGGCCACCAAGCGTGCCTTATTTCTTATGATCAAGCCAGATTCATCTAGTTTGTTTCGGAAGACTCATCTAGTACCAATCAGTGGATGTTCTTTTGGATTAGGGACCAAGTCCCATACGTTAATGTGCTCGAACTAGTTTAGCTCTTCTTGCATAGCTATACCCGAGTGCACATCCTCAATGGCCTCAATGATGGTCTTTGGCTTGATTTGACAAATGAAATCAATGAAGTTACAAAAATTACGTAAACAACTACGGGTTACCACCCCGGTAGAGATTTCACCTATAACTTTGTCAAGTGGATGATTTTTCCTAGTCTTCCACGCGATTGGCAAGTCCTAATGCTCATCTTGGACAATTTGCTCTGCTTATTCTTCTTTATCTTGGTCCATGTCCTTAGAGTATGCTTCTTCTAAAGCACCTGCAACATCCTCATAAAATAGTTTTCTCTTATCTTTTGGAGAAGATTCATCAAAATGAACATTTACAGACTCTTCTACTTGCATGGAATATTTATCAAACACTCGATAAGTTTTACTATGCAATGAATACCCTAAAAATATTCCCTGATCCGCTTTTGAGTCAAACAAGTAGGTGTCAAGAGTATACGATTTATCACATGGCAAGCAGTATGCACTACATCAGCCCAGAAGTACTTAGGAACCTTAATTTCGTTCATCATGGTTCTAGCAAGCTCCTCTACAACTCGATTCTTCCTCTCAACAACTCCATTTTGTTAAGGGGTACAAGGAGCCGAGAACAAATACATGATACCATATTTTTTACAAAATTTATCAAACTGGTGGTTTTCAGACTCACCACCATGATCGGATCGAATGAATACTATTTTAAGATTAAACTGATTTTGAAGTTGTTTGGCAAGGTTTCTGAAAGATTTGAATGCATCTCTCTCAGACGATAAAAATAGTGTCCATG
>NW_017719478.1:0-9245 GCF_001865875.1 Lupinus angustifolius
CAAAAATTACTAAAGCATAGAAATTACCACCAAAACTCATTATTTGTGAAGGTCCAAACAAGTCCATATGGAGAAGCTCCAAAGGTCTTGTTGTGGATATTACATTCTTTTTACCAAAAACGTTTTTAACTTGTTTTCATTTTTGACAGGTATCACAAGTTTCTTGAGTTTTAAAATCAAGTTTTGGTAGACCGTCAACCAAATTATTTTTAGACAGTTTATGTTTTACATGAATATGAGCGACACGCCTATGCCAAAGTCAGATATCATCATCTTTAGATATAAAACATTTTGAATATCTCCTTTGGTAAAAGTTTTATCTAGAACAACTAAATGGTTTACTATATGTGTGAATCGCTTTTGCATGTCGCCGATAGATTCACTCGACAACATACGAAATAGCTCGTACTCATGTGTCAGGGCATTCATCCTAGCACGCTTGACTTCGCTAATGCCTTCGTGAGTCACTTGTAAAGTGTCCCACATTTCCTTGGGACTTTGACACTACGAAACCCGAAAGAATTCATCATATGATAGGGCTGATGTGATGATGTTTTTAGCACGTAGATTGTATTGAACCATTTTACGTTCATCATCGGTCCATAAACTCTTAGGCTTTTCCTTCAGTTCATCGTCCACTAGATGCCTTGGGACGAAAGGCCCATTGACTACGGATTCCCAAATATATGAGTCAATGGCTTCAATGAATATCTTCATCCGGACTTTCCAATAGGCGTATCCTTCGCCACTAAATATGGAAGGGCGGTTAATGGATGCGCCATCACCGCCAAAGGGGTTGGTGGAACCCATTTGTTTTCCCTTAAGGATCACACGTATGTGGTTGAGCTAGAACGTCGTACTAGCTCTGATACCAATTACTACTTTTCGCACTGAAGCTCTATTCTGGAAAAGGCCCTAGTTAATTGATTAACACCCTGTCTTAATCGATTAACTCACAGAAAATAGCAAGTTGCAGAATGGTTTATTGCACAGCTACTCACCGATATTCAAGAATGGATAAAGCATATATATTTGAATAAAATTAAACTAGATTAAACAAATTAACAATATCCAAAATATAAACTAATATTAGGCAATAATACGACTTGAAATATAAAGAGATTAGGGATAGAAAAAGCCTGCAACAAGGAATTTTATCCTGGTTCGATTGCGGATCCACTTGCAAACTACATCCATGCCTCCCCTTCTGATATCGGGATATTGTTTTCACTAGTATTGAAACGAATGTATTGTTACATGCAAACTTCCAATACAAATACTTAGACGCTCCCTTCTTGAATCCAAGAACCCACTTTCTTGGTTTGACTATCCTAATCGCCTAAGAAAACCTTTCTTGCGATTTAGCCCCAGCCAAGAACTCGTTCTAAACTCAAGACCTCTAAGTCTTGGTGAAGACTCACTGAATCTCTTAGGTGGTAAGACACCAAGAGACAACTTCCCTTATTACCATAAAAAATAGTACAAAAACAAAGTATTATAAAGCATAATGTTGCTCAAAATATTACAATTGAAACTCAACTAAAATCCTATACAAGACTCACAAGTTAACATGAATATGTATGAGTTCATTAATATGCAGAAACACATAATTTCAACCCTAAAATTCTCCTAAATAAATGCAAGAATCATGCAAGAAAATATAGGAATGTTTAACATATTAAACCACATGCAATAGCATGACAATTAAAACCTAAGCATGATACTATCTCACAATGCATTTCACTCTGCGTATATGACACAATTAAGCACGAAAAATATGCAACTAGCAATTTTAAAAATGAATGATATGATATACGGTGCATGATCTAAAAACACAATTTATATAGAAAACATTTCTGAGACTCAGTTAATCGATTAAGTGCCATTTTAATCGATTAACGGGCTGTTGAAAATAAATGTTTTCAGGTTTTCAGTTAGCTATTAAAACCATAATTAATTGTTAGAAATTCTTAATTTCTAATTAAGGTGGACATAATATATTTAATAAAATTACATTGGCTATTTATTTTGGGGTTACAAAACAGGTGATCTAATTAATGACAACATATAAGACTTCTAATACTGATAACAGATATGGGTTTAATGAGTGCATACCCAAACGGTTGACCTATAGGGGATAATGGGAACCCTATAAATTAACACATAAGGAATGGTTATGGTCCCCAATACACCAAATTGCAAATAGTTTTCACCTCTCCCCGTTAGAGAGAAAACGAAGGTCCCAAAAGGAATTAAAGATTTGATTGAGGAAGACCATCATACCAAAACACTCTCAAAAGGTATATCAAAGGAGTTGATCAGAGAACATGGATTCGGAGATTCAGGTATGACTTTATATCCTTGTTTTAAATTATGTGTGAGAATCATGATATTCAAGATCCTAGAATTGATATTTCACCATTCATAGGGAAATATCTAACAAGTGATATCAGAGCTTTAAGTTCTAAATTTTATGGTTCTCCATTAAAGATGTTTTCCCCCAATTTTTTATGAACCTTAATTTTTTAAACTTGTGAATTTTTATGTTTCCGCTATTGGTTATGAAAATTGGGTATTTATGAATAATAAATATAACTTTTATTTGCTTCCGCTTATTTGAATTATGAGTAATTTGTATTATGAATCATTGCTACATGTGTTGAAGTATATATTCAGATATGTGCATGAACATTATATTAAATTTTATGACTCTCTTAGGTAATATGTATATTATATGTGCACTAATATCTTAATGTTGGACATTGACTTTTATTACTTCACAGTTTTGCAATAGTTAAAATATATGTATAAGGTATATATATTATATATGTAAGCAATATGTATTTCTTATACATTGAGGTATTATGCAATCTGAATATATGCATATATGTTATATATATATATAATCATGGTTTGATCAAATATGCTCATGTATATTCAGGATTTTTAAATATTGTACTTATTGTTTTCAATTCCTTTTGAATATGATTATTGCATAAAACATGTACCTACCATCATGAGCAATAAATATGTGATTCACCTTGTTTTAAGACACATAAATAAGGATTGAAGTTAAATGATATATATTACGTTTAAGATTAATGCTTGTAATTAAATATATATTGTGTATATATTGTATTTTGGAAGTGCATATATATATGTATGAAATAATTGACCAAATATATATAAAAGATATGTTTTTGATGTTTTAAAGTTGGGCATGATTATATTCGATTTGAAATTTTTTGATAATGATTTGCATATATATTTTTATGCATTTAACTCTTGATCATTACGTTGAGAGTACCACTTACAAATTAATTTCTCTGTCCAAAGACTAGAAATTGATGGTGTGATAAGTATCTTGTGATGGGTCTATTATATGAACATGTCTTGTTTTATATTTATTACATGACTTATTTGTTTAAATGGTTGCAACACTTATGGTTTATTGCATTGGTTGGTGTCTAATAGCATTATTAAGTAGATGCTATTGTTGAAGCATTGTTTTTGTTTGGACAGCTTGCCCTACCATGTTTCATCATGTATAAGATGGTAACATTTTCTTTTATGGAAAATTCAAAAGGATCATCACTTGAATTTGAAATGAAGTCTTTGTGATGAGAATGATGCAATGCTACCAATATGCTATAATGAATATATGTATTTATTGCATATATAAATAATATATATTTTGGATTAAATGTTGAATCAAACTCAACTAAATGATTTTTTTTATTTTGGAAAATAAAATTGTTTGACATTTTAAGTGACCCTATTAAACAAGAAGTCACCAAAGTGACATCTTTTATGTGAATTGTTAATAATAAATGTGAAATGCTAGTGTGTGTATGTATCCATGCGAGTATTAAACGGCCCAAAGGATGATTATTATTTGGCCGGATTATATACACACATGTGATGGTAAACATATGATTATTGTAAGGTTGCATATGTGAATGATAAATCAGTCCAAAGAAGGATTTATTACTTGACATGCATTATGATCAATGTTTGACCATTACGAACAAGAGTGTCATTGGTGATTCATATGAAATATCAAGCCAATTGTATGTTTGTATTTTATGCGAATAGTGATTGACCCAAAGGAAGATTATTATTTGGCCCAAATTACAAACATACTTGTAGCAATAAATATGTGATAATCATATTGCTTTTCATGTGAATAGTAAGTTGGTCCAAAGAAAGACTTATTATTTGTTAGTACTGATTATCAATGTTTGATTATTACATTAAGTGTACTAATTTCAAGTTAATATTTTTGTCAAAAGACTGAATATTAATATTGTGCTAGGTAACTCGTGATGTGACCCACCGTCATTTGAATTTAAGTATTAAAGTTGAATGTGAGTTTAATTACAATAATGATTGTAGTTTGTTTTGTTCTTTTACTAGTGCTGCAAATGTTTCTGCTCAAATTAAGAACATGTGATTCCAGAATGGGACAAACTTTAAGATCTATAAGGAAGTCGTAGAAATTATTCACGGCTATATGGATTTAAATCTAATACTTCAGGTAGAGAAATCCACTTCTACTCTAGAAATCCTTGATGAGGTTAAAATTGAGAAATTATAACACTCTAACCGAATGTGTATAATGATCATGAAACACTCTATTCCATAAGCGTTTCAGTGCTATATTTCTGAAGGTCAGAGTGCAAGGAAGTTCCCTGAAGAAATAGAGCCATACTTTGCCAAAAATGAAAAGGCAGAGACAAGTAGTTTTTTTGGCTAAACTCATCTCCACTAAGTATAAAGGCAAAGGAAACATAAGGAAGTATATTATGGAGATGTCTAATCTCGCATCAAAACTCAAGTTACTTAAGTTAGAGCTTGGTAATGACTTGATCGTGACTTGGTTTTGATATCGCTTCCTACACATTTTGGATCATTCAAAGTGAGCTATAACACTTAGAAGGACAAATGGTCTCTCAATGACTTTATACTTCATTGTGTGCAAGAGAAAGAGAGACTGCAGAGAGATAAGACTGAAAGTGATCATTTGACTATAACCTCTCAGAATAAGAAAAGATAGAACAATAAGGATGTTGTGAAAGGGCTATATGTATTTTTCCTTAGAGAATATGGAATTGTTCTGCAATACACTATGACAAGAAAACCTAGCATGAAGGGTGTTGTTGAGCGATTAAACCAAACTCTTAAGGATATGGTGAGAAGTATAATTTATCATTCTTCCTTACCAGCGTCTCTTTGGGGGAGAAATTTAAAAACCACATTTTACATCGTTAATAAGGCGCCAAGTAAAACAGTTAACAAAACCCCATATAAGCTTTGGAGTAATAAAAGATCAAACTTAAAACAGTTGCATATTTGGGGTTTTTTTCAGCTTAGGTGCGGCCTTATAAGTCGCATGAAAGGAAACTGGACTCAAGAATTGTTAGGTGTTATTTTTTTGGCTATGTTGAATGTTTCATGGCTATAAATTTTATGATCTCACTTCAAGACTTTTTTGAGACGGGAAATGCAAGATTTCTTGATGAAGTTGATTTTTGGAGGAAGAGAACATAAAGAATGTTGTCTTTGAGGAAGAACCTGCCACTAATGGTGAACAAGTTTTTGTGCCTATTACCATTCCAGAATCAATTTTGGTAATAGAAGATAATGTTTAGAATATTGTTCCAAGTAATATTCTTGAACAAGACAACAATGAGGTTCTCCCTCAAGTACCTATAGAACAAATTCAACAACCTCAAGAAGTACAAGTGTCATTAAGGAGATCCACTAGAGATAGGAGAAGTGCAATTTTTGATGAATATATTGTATTACTTTAAGAACATGAGGATGACATCGAGTTAATAGAAGATGATCCATTAAACTTCTGTCAAGCCATGAAAAGTTCTAACTCTCAAAAGTGGATTGATATCATGAAGGATGAGATGAAATCTATGCATGATAATGATGTTTGGGATCTTGTCGAATCACTTGAAGGTGCAAAACCCGTTGGTTGCAAATGAATATTTAAAACCAAGATGGATTCGAAGGGTAATATTGACAAATATAAAACTTGTCTAGTTGCTAAAGGCTGCACACTCAGAAAGAATACATTGATTATAAAGAAACATTCTCTCTAGTATCTTCAAAGGATTCTTTTAGAATAATTTTGGCATTAGTAACTCATTTTGATTTAGAGCTACATCAGATGGATGTTAAGACTGCATTTCTCAATGGTAACATTAAAGAAATGATTTATATGGTGCAACTAGAAAACTATGTGTCAATTGGCTCAAAGTCATTGGTATGCAAATTAAAGAAATTCATATATGGCCTTAAACAAGCTTCTCATCAATGAAATCACAAGTTTCATCAAGTTATTACCTCGTATAGTTTTAAGGCAAATAAAGTTGATGATTGTGTGTACCAAAGATTCAATGGAAGTAAATTTATATTCCTAGTATTATATGTCGATGATATACTTCTTGCTAGCAGTGATATGGGACTACTGCTTGAGACCAAGAGATTTCTAACGAAAAAATTTCAAAATGAAAGATCTTAGGGAAGCTTCTTTTGTATTAGGTATTCAGATACTGAGAGATTGCTCTCAAGGTATCCTAAGGTTATCGCAAGAAAACTATATAGATAAAGTCCTAGATAGATTTGACATAAAAGAAAGTAAACCAGGGGATACCCTTATAGCTAAGGGAGACAAGTTTAGTCTCGAACAGTGCCCCAAAAATAGCCTTGAAAGATACGAGATGTAAAAATTGCTTATGCATCACTAGAAGGAAGTCAGACTTGTTATGCGTTACTTAAAGAGAACAAAGGAGTACATGTTCACTAATCAGATGTCTGAGAATTTTGATATCATTTGGTACTCTGACTCCGATTTTTGGGTGTCTAGACAACAGACACTCCACCTCTGGATATATGTTTATCTTGGCTGAAGGTGTTATCTCTTGGAAGTCTGCTAAACAGTCGCTCATAGCTCCTTCAACCATGGTTGCAGAGTTTATGGTTTGTTTTGAAACATTAGACTGTGACATATGGTTGCAGAATTTTGTCATTGACTTACATGTGGTCTATAGTATTGAAAGACCACTGAGAATTTATTGTGACAACAAGTCTGCAATTCTTTACTCAAACAATAATAGGAGTTCTACAAAGTCAATTTTTATTGACATCAAGTTTCTGGTTGTTAAAGAAAGTGTTCAAAATAGAAAAAATTTCATAGAATATATCGAGACAAATTTTACACTAGTTGATCCACTAACTAAGAGTTTGGTACCTAAAGTCTTTCATGAGCATATTGCTCATATGAGTATTGCTCCTCAAGATACCTTAGTTCAGTGGGAGTCTATATGTTTTATGATTTACTTTGGACGTCATATATAGTTTTGTGCATAATAAAGTTGATGATTTATTGTTATATTTTGAACATGTGTATTGTAACTATTATGTTGCAATTAAAGACTTTGGATTGATCTCACTAAAGAATAAAGAAGGAACAGTTAGAAATAGACATGTTTGAGATCACATTACATGAAATTTCCATGTCACTCATCCATATTTGATCTATGTCATTTAGTATATTGTTATGATGATCATCATGGTCGAGCCACGTTTGAATGTGATGAAGACTGTGGTGGTTCCATAGTTGATATATGAGATGGACCAAATTGTAATAAGGAGAAGTCTAAATATAAATAGCATACAAATGTGTGCTAAAGAATATGTGACATAATTGTTTCAGGAAAAATATGAAGTCCAAGGGGGAGATTGTTAGAAATTCATAGTTTTTAATTAAGGTGGAGCATCATATATTTAATACAATTATATTGGTTATTTATTTTGGGTTAATCTAATTTTTGATAACTCATAGAACTTCTAAAATTGATAACGGGTATGATCTGAATGAGTGGATACCCAAACGGTTAACCTATAGGGGATAATGGGAACCCTATAAATTAACACGTAAGGAACAGTTATGGTCTCCAAGACACCAAATCACAAATAGTTTTCACCTCTCCCCATCAGATAGAAAACGAAGGTCCCAAAAAGAATTTAGGATTTGGTTGAGGAATGTCATCATACCAAAACTCTCTCTCAAAAGAGTAAATTAGAAAACATGGATTTAGGTATGACTTTGTAACATTGTTTTATATTATGTGTGAGAATTATGATATTCAAGATCCTATGATTAGTATTTCACCAATCATCACGAAATATCTAACAAATATATTATATTTAATCGAGTTTAAGGTCAGATTCAGATTCAAATATTAGTTTGATCGATATTTAAGATCAAATTAGACATAAGATATAAGGTCATGTTCGAGTTCAAAAGATAGTTTGATCAACATTTAGAGTCAAGAAATGACAAGTCTTACCGTATAAATGACAATCGGGAATAATATAAAAATACAAGAGTGTAATATTTATGTGTTATTCGTATAAAAATCATATTATGAATGACATATCTCAAGAATGAAATGATTTAAAAGATTTATGCATATGAGACATGTATTAGGTACCCTAAGCCTTGACTCAACTTAAACTATATTCTAGTCTAAGCCTAGTACCAATTAAAGACTTAAGCACGTTGATTTGTTGGTGATCTTCAAGATCTTATAAGCACAAGTTGTCCTCATCAGAACCATGACATATAAAGAGAGCTTACCATGACATATGAAGAGAGCTTTCCAAAGTGTTCCTCTTAACATGCACACTTTCAATCTCCCCCTTTTTGATGATGACAAACACTACATCAAGTTCATCAAATGTAATAACAATTGTTTGATGAATAAGCTTTAAGATTGTTGGCATGATTGATATGATGCGCAAATATATCGGAAGTTGTTATTACGATCAACCTGCACAATCAAAAACAACAAAAAAACCTTTCTCCCCCTTTTGACATTATCAAAAAGATAACCCAGGTCAAAAAAGCTAGGAAGAGATATGAGTTAATCATAAAACAAAGTTAATGAATTAATTTGGGTTTTAACAAATTAACCTGTTTTATTTTTATTTTTCGGTAAATTGAACAAATGTGCTTGATTTGACAAAAAAATAGCTAATAGGTAAACAGAATGGCATACAAGATTTAATCAAGAATTAAGCAATGTTAGCAACATCAAATCTCATATGATCAGGAACCATTCACGAAAGCAAATAAGCTATTCGACATAATTAAGCATTTAAGAAAGACATGTCCATTATGTGAACATTTAAAACATGGAATGATTAAACATATATGTAAGCCATTT
>NW_017719479.1:0-511 GCF_001865875.1 Lupinus angustifolius
GTTGATCATGACATTATTCTTTACAGCATACATGAACCGCAAATCATTCACAGTAGGTTGTGCATGATTTGTGTTCCACTGTACTAGTATGTAAGCAATAACGTAATGCAACAGCCTGTTCTCAACAGATAACGACCCAGCTTTGGTCAGTTGACCCTGAATATAGAAATGAGGGCCGCGAAGGAATGACTTATAGACATCAACATGATCAAAATTGTCCTTGACCCAGGAACAATCCCCTATACCATAACTAGACGATGATAACCCGCCAACATTCAGAAACAGATCATCACTCAACTCAAACAGACTACCAGAAATCATTGACCAATAATTACCATCATTGTATCTAAAATTAGCATAAAACTCTCTAACTAGAGCAGGGTAGACTTGTCCCTTTAATTCCAAAAACCGAACGGCTCCCTGAGCCTCCATCTCATGCGGAAAACTAAAATTCTGTTCCGCTAACCAGGGTAAATCAACATGCCTCACGTACATAGGTTTGCGACCTTGA
>NW_017719480.1:0-4178 GCF_001865875.1 Lupinus angustifolius
GTTTGCCTTTAACGTACTGGTTTTAATCGATTAACGGGATGTTTTAATCGATTAAAATAGTGTAAATTTGAATTTTCAAAAAAAGGTTGCCCAGGTAATCGATTAACGGGCGGTTTAACCGATTAAATCAGTAAAAATTTGAATTTTGAAAAAAAAACTAAGCCCAGGTAATCGATTAACTCCAAGTGTTTAATCGATTAAATCAGTGAAAATTTGGTTTTTAGGCAGCAGAACGGTTTCGACTTCTTAGGACACATGCATGCATTGCAACGGATTAATCGAAACATTTTTAATCACAGAAAGAGTTAATCAAGAGATATAATTTTCATTTTCAACATATATCATTTTAAGCATGAAACACACAGGCATATAGAGGCAAGACAATTAATGCAAACAACTAAACAATTTTAAACAAGATATTGTTCATCAAGAATTCCTAGTTCTCTCCTTAGAACATAGAAAGTATCCCTGGGAAGGGGCTTGGTGAAAATATTTGCTAGCTATTTAGATGTTTCCACAAATTCAAGAACGCAGTCACCTTTTTGTACATGATCACGCAAAAAATGATGTCTAATTTCTATATGCTTTGTTCTAGAATGCAAAACGGGATTCTTGGATAGGTTAATGGCACTTGTATTATCACATTTTATTGGGATCTTTTCGAGTTTAAGACCAAAGTCCTTAAGTTGCTGCTTCATCCAAAGGATTTGAGCGCAACACACACCAGCGGCAATGTATTCCGCTTCGGCGGTGGATAAAGCAACACAGGCTTGCTTTTTGCTGTGCCATGCTACTAATGAACTGCCCAATAAGTGGCAAGTACCACTAGTGCTTTTCCGATCCAATTTACATCCGGCGAAATCGGAATCGGAATAACCCACCAAGGATAGTGAGGCATCCCGAGGATACCATAATCCCATGTTAGTAGTTCCTTTTAAATATCTCATGATTCTTTTAACAGTTATATAGTGTGATTCTCTAAGTGATGATTGATATCTCGCACACATGCATACAATGAACATGATATCAGGTCTACTTGTAGTTAAGTAAAGAAAAGACCCAATTATACCATGATACTTCGTTACCTCGATTGCTTTTCCTTTCTCATCTTTGTCTAAGTAGCAAGCAGATGCCATAGGTGTGGAAGCTTCCTTACATTTGTCCATTTCAAATTTCTTGAGTAGCTCTTTGCAATATTTCGCCTGATGGATGAATATCCCACTTTCTAGCTGCTTTATCTGCAATCCTAGAAAGAATGTGAGTTCTCCCATCATAGACATTTCGAACTCCCCCTGCATCATCTCAGAAAATTCTCTACACAAGATATCATTAGTAGATCCAAATATTATGTCATCTACATAGATTTGTACAAGCAGAACATGATTTTCTGATTTTCTAATAAAAAGCGTTGTGTCAACCAAGCCTCTCTCGAACCCTTTTTCTAAAAGAAAGGTACTAAGTCTGTCATACCAAGCTCTAGGAGCTTGTTTGAGACCATATAGTGCCTTTTTAAGTTTGTAAACATGGTTCGGATATTTAAAATTTTCAAAACCAGGCGGTTGGTCAACATAAACTTCTTCTTGAATGTATCCATTCAGGAAGGCGCTTTTTACATCCATTTGAAAAAGTTTGAAATTCATTAAAGATGCAAAGGAAAGAAGCATCCTGATGGCCTCTAATCTGGCTACAGGAGCGTAGGTTTCGTCATAATCGATACCCTCCTCCTGGTTGTAGCCTTTGGCCACCAAACGTGCTTTATTTCGAATTATTAAGCCAGATTCATCAAGTTTATTTCTGAAGACCCATCGAGTACCAATTACGGGATGATCATTAGGTTTGGGGACCAAGTCCCACACATTATTACGCTCAAACTGGTTTAGCTCTTCTTGCATAGCTATACCCCAGTGTACATCCTCAATGGCCTCATCAACGGTCTTAGGCTCAATTTGCGATACAAAAGCTACAAAATTACAGAAATTTCGTAAGGAACTACGGGTTACCACTCCCGTAGATATGTCACCTATAACTTTATCAATTGGGTGAGCTTTCTTTGTTTTCCACACGGTAGGCATGTCTGAGTGCTCTTGAGGTTCGATTTGACCTTCATCATTGGCTCCTTTTTCATTATCCATGTCCTTGGAGTATGCTTCTTCCAAAGCACCTGCAACATCATCAGAAACGACCTTTCTCTTCTCTTTTGGAGAAGATTCGTCAAACTGTACATGGATAGACTCTTCAACTTGCATTAAATATTTGTTAAAGACTCTGAAAGCTTTGCTATGAATCGAGTATCCCAAAAATATTCCCTCATCGGCTTTAGAGTCGAATTTCCCTAAGGCCCGCTTTCCATTATTTAATATAAAACATTTGCAACCGAAAGCGTGAAGATGGGATATATTTGGTTTGCGGCCTTTTAAAAGTTCATAAGGAGTTTTGTTCAAGTTTGGCCTTAAGAGTACTCGATTTATAACATAGCATGCAGTATGAACTGCATCAGCCCAGAAGTACTTGGGGGTATTACTTTCGTTAAGCATGGTTCTCGCTAATTCTTCTAAAACACGATTTTTCCTCTCTACAACTCCATTTTGTTGTGGAGTGCGAGGAGCAGAGAACTGATGCAAAATGCCATGCTTATCACAGAATTTGTCGAACTGAAAGTTCTCAAATTCTCCCCCGTGATCACTTCGTATATATATTATTTTTAGGTTAAGTTGGTTTTGGATTTGCTTGGCAAGATTTTTAAAATTTTTGAACGCGTCGCTTTTTGATGATAAAAACAATGTCCATGTAAATCTAGAGAAATCATCAACAATAACTAGAGCGTAGTAACTACCACCAAAACTCATGATTTGTGATGGTCCAAACAAGTCCATATGGAGTAGCTCCAAAGGTCTTGAAGTGGATATCACATTTTTATTTTTAAAAGAGTTTTTGGTTTGTTTACACTTTTGACAAGTGTCACAAATTTCTTTAGTTTTAAAATTCAATTTTGGTAGCCCCTCAACTAGTTCGTTTGATGATAATTTATCTAGATGCTTTATATGGATATGTGCAACACGTCTATGCCATAGCCAGATGTCATCTTCTTTAGAAATAAAGCATTTTGAAAATAATGTAGTGACATCGTCCAAATTAACCATGTAAATATTATTTATACGGTGACCAACAAATTTAACGTTATTAGATAAAATATCACGAATGACACAACAATCAGAATCGAAGGATACACGATTACCTTTATCGCAGAGTTGGCTTATACTCAACAAGTTATGTTCTAGTCCTTCAACATAAAGGACATTATCAATCAGAGTTTGGGATGAGTTACCAACTGTTCCTGTGCCGAGTATCTTTCCCTTGTTGTTGTCTCCATAAGTGACGTATCCTTTTCCTTTAAGTGAGAGATCCAGGAAATTTGATCTATCACCTGTCATATGCCTCGAACACCCACTATCTAAGTACCATTTTTGTCCATGTGTTCGGAGACATACCTGCAAAATAGATTACTTACTTTTCTCAGGTACCCAATTTATGTTGGGTCCTTTTCTGTTAGTGATTAGGGAATCATCTCCCTTCTTTTTCCATACATAAACTCCGCTAGGTATACCATACTTTCTAATATAGCATGAATGAGAAGTATGACCATATGTATTACAATAAAAACAAGTAGGAGAATGCTTATGATATTTATTTTTAGTGTGAGCTACCGGTTTTCTATATGGTCTTTTATTTTTAGCAGTGCGAGTATAACCTAGACCAGTACGATCACCAACATTTCTTGTTTGATTAAGCAAGGTATCTAATTGTTGTTTACTATTTGTGAGACGTGTGAGTTTTTTATTTAGTTTAAAATTGTCCTCTTGCAAAGTCTCGCAAGTCTCACAGACAGGTTTTTGACATAAGTTATTAGCAGAGCAGTTACATGAGCTACAAGAATAGATGAGATCTAAAGTTTCATTTTCCAGTTTTAATTCATCTAATTCTTTTTGCAATTGGCTTATTTTTTGTTCGTTTATTAGGATTACCCTTTTTCTATCAATGTTAATTCTAGCCAATTTCTTTAGTTCCTCATGCAATTCGACATAAGCTTCATACAACACATCATAAGGAGGTGAAACATCCGAAGTGGATGAAGTGTCAGAATATACCTCTTGATTGTCCTTGCGTGAGTCTGAAATTGT